>NW_009799179.1:1215579-1321222 GCF_000213175.1 Neurospora tetrasperma FGSC 2508
ACCCCCCCGGGGGGGGGGGGGCCCCAAAAAAAAAAAGGAAAGGGGGGGGGGGGGGCCCCCCCGGGGAAGCTCGTTCGTTGAATGCCGATATCCGTCCTAATGGATATGTAGAAGGAGCAGCTCTCCTCTGCCCTTTGATTTCATTGAGCCACTGAAACGCCGATGGAGGGCTGTAGCTACCTCTAGGTAGCTACCGTTCGTCAAGCTGGCCCAGGGAAACGACGTCCACAAGTCCATTGGTTCTATGCACTCTATGGCAAGGGAAGTACATGGAGATACTTCGTTTGGACCCATGGATGTAAAGAGCAGCAAGTTCCTTCAGGCACTGCACCAATGGCATCGACTCGATGGGTTTTAGGCTGCTCATTCGACAGAACCTACTGCGTCGGTACTGTAAGTAGAGCGTAGTACAGGCCATTGCGGACATGTGTTGCCCATTCTCACCTCTCGGTACCTTTTTAGAGGTAGATAGACGGTAATGAAGACTCAAGGATCTGTGCCGGTACATGTTGACCTCTGGCCTCTCCTGCAAACCACAGGTTGTGGTGGTCAGCGGCGTATTATTGAATTCTAATGGTTCTGTAACATTATAGTCTGGCCAAACCTATACTGACCTGTCGGACTTTAGCGGAAGGAATGATCGGTCTTTGTGACCGCACTCAACATGTGGCATACTGCTTGTCAATGGTTAGACCAAGGTTGCAATCGTGGGGGAAGGATCCAATGCTCGTACTTGCCATTAAGTTTCGTCATATAATGGGCGCAAAGCCCCAATTTCTGAGCGTGTGTGACCCCAGACTTGTTAAAAGGACAGCTCGGCCCAGAAGGGCCTGCAGTGAGCATCAGTAGATGTACCAGGTACCTTATATGAGCCGCGCGGCTGGTGTATAACGGCGGATATCAGAATGTCAAGATGTAACTGGGCTTCGACAAAGGCTGATATTACATTGCACCGAGAGTGGCATCGACGATGGACCTTACAAACACATGATATCAATCGACATACGAGTCAAAATCACGCCAAGTCATTACCGATAAGCCAGCTCAATGACAGGTGACGCTCGCCGGGTTAGCTGTGCCACACAGCGGCTGGGACACATCGTAAACCGGGCCGGCCAGCTCATACGATCAGTGAATTGGATGGCTGGATGGAAACGGGGATGGGATGGGTGGTTCGATGATGATTATTATCCGCATTGCGCGTGGTGGGCGACGGAGGCAGCAACAAGGGCGGGTGTACCGTACTCGGGGATTTCTTTGGTTCAAGAAGTGAGGATCGAAAACAGGAGATATGGTCCGTGTGTGTAATTATGATCATTCAGTTCAGTCCTTCGTAGTCGGTCGGTCAGCCATGGGCATTCGTGGAGTCCATAAGTAGTACTAGAACTACTATTTGATGTGACGAATGTGAAAAAGTGTGAGTGTTGAGACAGCATTGGTCGGCAGGACAGAATGAAGACGTCGGGGTGGTGGAGGCCGATTTTGACGGCCGCGCCGGACCGGAGTTGGTGGAATAAGCAAGTGCTGATAGGTGGGCCCTGAATACAATGTCATCCTTGACACCTGCCACGGGCCGCCTTATGAGTGTAATGTAACGTCGATACATGGACGCAAACGCATCAGCCACAGTTACACCGTGACACCTTGATTACACCTTGCAGCATTGATTAAGTGGCATCTTTCACCTTACAAATGATACCCGGCATAGTTTCACTACCAAACCACCACGGTCATATCACGCTCACCGAGCCCCATCACCCATCGCTTCCACACGGGGCACTGTATTGAATACCTATCGATGCAGTCTTCAGTCGCGTTCCTCAGCCACCCGCCTAGGTGATCTGCTGGGTCTGGCAGCCATCACCGTCCGCAAGTGAAGGGGTCCGTCCAACTCTGACAGCTTGTCAAGTTTACAGCCACACTTCCGGACTCCGGCCGCATAGTAACATGACACGGGAACCACTGCGGCCCCGACTCCGGCCCCGATCATCACCATGGCTTCTTGCTCTGGCTTTGTTGGCCTTTGTGGTCCTGCTGCCCAGTGCTGGGGCAATGCGCCCCAGTCGCGTGGCTGAGCTCCGCCGCGAGGTCGTCGACATGTTCTACCACGGCTTCGACAACTACATGCGCATCGCCTTTCCTGAGGACGAGGTATGGCCCACCATCACTCCGTCACCATCAGGGTCTCACTATATTATCTCCAAAGGCCACCTGCTCTAGAATCACCAAGCTGACTCAGCCTTGTTAGCTCCGGCCCGTCACTTGCGCCCCTCTAACCCGGGATGCTGAGAACCCAGGAAACGTCGAAGTGAACGATGTCTTGGGCAATTACTCCCTTACTTTGATAGACAGTCTGTCTACCTTGGCCATCTTTGCTTCGGCGCCGCCAGATGACCGTGGAACGGGACCGAAAGCCTTGCGTGACTTCCAGGATGGTGTCGCCGCCTTGGTCGAGCAGTATGGCGACGGCCGTCCCGGTCCTTCTGGCCAAGGCCTGCGCGCTAGAGGCTTCGATATCGACAGCAAGGTGCAGGTTTTTGAGACCGTCATCCGTGGTGTTGGCGGTCTTCTCAGTGCCCATTTGTTTGCTGTTGGCGCACTACCGATTAATGGTTATGAACCGCTTGGTCCTGAACATGATCCACTAAGCCCTCCGCCTATCCACTGGCCTAATGGCTTGACCTACGATGGCCAGCTGCTTCGTTTGGCGCTTGATCTTGGGACCAGGATTCTCCCGGCCTTTTACACGAAGACGGGAATGCCCTATCCGCGTGTCAATTTGCGCCATGGTATCCCCTTTTACAAGAACTCGCCCTTGCATGGGACGTTTTCCGGGGACCACATAGTTGATGGGCCTCCTGAGATTACCGAGACATGCAGTGCTGGTGCCGGGTCCCTTGTTCTTGAATTCACGGTCCTCAGTCGCTTGACAGGTGATCCGCGGTTTGAACAGCTGGCCAAGCGAGCCTTTTGGGCAGTTTGGTATAGGAAGAGCCACATAGGCCTCCTCGGCGCAGGCGTCGATGCTGAACAAGGCCATTGGGTAGGCCCTTATTCCGTCGTTGGTGCTGGCGCCGACAGCTTTTTCGAGTACGCCCTCAAGTCGTACATTTTGCTTTCTGGGCACGAGCTTCCAAACCGGACAGCCGTTGAGCCGAAACCCAAGGACAACTGGCTGGACCCCAATACTCTCTTTGTTCCACTTACTGATGTTGAGAACTCCCCTGATGCGTTTCTTCAGGCGTGGCATCATGCTCATGCTGCTATTAAGCGCCATCTTTACAGCGATAGAGATCATCCGCATTATGAAAACGTCAATCTATGGACAGGCTCGCTGGCTACTAACTGGGTAGACAGCCTAGGTGCCTTCTACGCCGGCCTGCTCGTCCTGGCTGGTGAGCTGGAAGAAGCCATTGAAACGAGCTTGTTGTACACTGCCATATGGGCGCGCTATGCCGCGCTTCCTGAACGTTGGTCTATTACACATAAGGATATTGAGGGCGGTCTAGGCTGGTGGCCGTTGCGACCCGAGTTTATCGAGTCGACCTACTACATATATCAAGCCACCAAGGACCCCTGGTATCTTTACGTTGGCGAAATGGTCATGAGAGACATTCAGAGGCGATGTACTACGCAGTGTGGCTGGGCAGGCCTTCAAAATGTGTTGACCGGCGAGAGGAGTGATCGTATGGAAAGCTTTTTCCTCGGCGAAACCACGCAGTACCTGTATCTGCTGTTTGATGAGTCGCATCCCCTCAACCACCTTGATGCCGGCTTTGTGTTTACCACAGAAGGTCATCCGCTAGTTTTGCCAAAGGCAAAGCCAAGGACCCGATCAAGAGCATCTGGTCAAAAGGAATTGATAGTGTATCACGACCCTGGCTTTACCAACACTTGCCCGGCACCGCCTTCTGTCACTCCCCTCACAGGCTCAGCCATCGCTGCCAGAGATGACATCTATCACGCTGCAAAGATGTTGGACCTACACTTGTTGCAGCCAAAGAACTTTTTAGGACTTCCGGCAGAGGGTAGTAAGCCCTCGGGCCAACATACCTCTTCTAGGAAGCCTATAACCGAATCGGACCAGTTCACGCCTTTCCCCTGGTCTCTTCCACCAGAAATGGTTCCCCAAAACGGAACGTGCCGCAAAATCAACCAGCCGGTCGAGATGCTGCTCGAGTTCTCCTCCAACGCGCAAGAACTCATTGGCGGCAGCGCCTTCAACTACCTGATGGGCACGCAGAACCTCGAGCGCCTCACGATGGATCGAATCCGCGTTCAAACCCTTTCCGGCTTGAGGCTGACCATGCGGCAGGAGGAGGACTCGGACGGTGAATGGCGCGTCAGCAAGGTGAATGGCGTCCTTCTTGGTCGGGATGAGTTCATCGTTATGAACCGAGCCATCCTAGGCGAGGTGTCCGACCCGCGCTTCAACCTCGTTCGCGACCCCGTCAACGTCAAGCTCGTGCATCTACATTATGTGGACCTAGGCCAGGACGAGACCCACAAGGACAAGGCCAAGGGGCAGCTTCACCCCGAAAGCGTCAAGACTGATCCTGAGGTTTCCCAAGAGGAGCAGGAGAAGGAGATCGAAGAACAACAGACAGAAACAGCCAACACCACCTCGGAAGACCCCGCCTCCTCCTCCCTCGGCTCCTACGTCAAATCCCTCCTCGCCAACCTCGCCGCCTCCCTCGACGACCTGCTCGACGGCATCCCCCTCGAAGCAGCCGTCACCGCTCTACCCTCCATCCTCCCCTCCATCCCCTCCATCTCATCCATCCATGGCGGCAGCACCAAACGCATCAAATACCCTCTCAACGTCTTCATAAACTCCACCGCCGTAACCGCCACAGGCATCGGTGCCGCCCCTCTCCCTCCTCCTCCCCCTCGCCCCTCATCTCCATACATCTCCAGCGGAAACAACCTTGCTCATCCGAGACCCTACCCACCCTTCGGCCCCGTCCCCCGCGACATGATACCCTACACCACCATCTATGCCGCCGGCCAGCTTTGTACCTCGTCCTCGTCCGGTTCTTCCGAGCCTTCTTCTGAAAAGGACCAGTCTCCTCCGCCTCCACTACTAGACGACTCCATCCCGCGCACCCACCAGATTCTCCTCCTCCGCCGCGGCGGCTGTTCCTTTTCCGAGAAACTAGCCAACATCCCCGCCTTCCCTCCCTCTCCCACCTCGCTACAACTCGTGATTGTCGTTTCCGACGGCCAAGACGAAGATGCTTCGTACGCTGCTTACTACTCTGGTCAAACCTACAGCAGCAGCCAAGGAGTTGGAGGAGGGGGGTTAGCTAGGCCCTTGTTGGATCAGGTACAAAAGACTCCTGGCGGACTGGTGAGAAGGAACCCGATTCCGATGATCATGGTTGGGGGTGGAGAGATGACGTATGAAACCCTCAAAAGGGCCAAGGGCGTGGCGGTGGGGAGGAGGTGGTTTCTGGAAAGTCAGGGGCGGAGAGTGAGGAATGTGATTGTGGATGAGGGGGATGCTGGGGGGGTTGCTTGATTTGATTTTTGCCGAGAAGAGCTAAGAAAGAAAGGTAGAGAGAGAGAGAAGGGGAGCGTCGGGTTTGGGTTGACTTGGGATTTATAGCAAGCGAGCTGAAGGGGTTGATGATTACTTGGCGAGGCAGATTGTTTGCATATACAGCGTTGTAGCAGAGCATGTTGAAAATGGGGTGGTTTTGAGAGAAGGGCGAGTATATAGACTATTACAGCATTTTGTTTGGTTATTCTTATTTTTTATTATTTTTCTATTCATTTCATTGGCTGTAACTTTCCCATGTGGTGGCATGTTTTCTGTACATAGGGCATCGAGTTGGCCTACTTTGACAACAATTGCTTCAATTTCAATCAGTGCTTTCCAATCAGCATAACTTGTGTGCAGTTTGCGCCGATATCGTCAGCCGAGAAAACATTCTTTCACGATGCCTCGCCTTCGATCTCCCTTCTCATGCCTTTTTTGTTGCTTTTCTTCTCCTTTTGACATGCGGAGGGCCCATCAAGACCAGACCAAACCCACGAACCCATTCATATGGTCGACGCGCGGATCAACATCGGACTATATATATATACCTAAAACCTCGAACGGAGTACGGATGAAAAGCAGGGTGTATACAGCATATGGCAGGCATATCACAGTATGCACACGCCCCTTGTGCGTAGGTACTTAATGCGTACGACGCCCTCCAGCTCCAATGGGGATTGGGAGGACGGATGCAGGTACACTTTTGCGCGTCTATGTACATGAATGGTTCTGCAGTCTGGACCGGGAACCCCCTTCCTTTTCTTGGGCAAAGTTCGTAGTCGTAGACTTGTAGTGTTCGGCGATAGCCGTTCGAGCGATTCACGCTCCGTCCTGCCTAGAGGCAGTTAGTTGTTGGGCACAGCTGCACGGCACCAATTGCCAATGCGGTAGAAAAACATGGTATCTCTGCTGTTTCTTGCAACGCCGATGACCTGCAGTTGGGGATTGATAGCCACTTCGACATTTTGTTGATAATCGGAATTAACCAATCGGATGATCCCAAGTGTTGCTATGACGACGAGCGATTGGTGTAGCAAAAACGATTTTGGGAATCTTTGGTTTTGTTGAGGGCGATATAGAGCTGTCACCGCACAAAGTCGTCGTAAATGGCGACACCGCAGTCATAGCCTCAAAGAAGAGGAACCAAAAAAACCGCTGTTGTACTGCTGTAACTGCTCACCGTCCTTGTTGCGGTGTTCCTGCATTGGCTTCCTGTAGACATGTCACAGTGAGAATGTTGCGATAAGCTTTGCGTGTTTCAGACATTCGGGTATGATGTGGCTCTTAGCACAGAAACAAGTAGCAAGACGATCATGCTTCGTACTAGCGAACGAAAAGGCCTAGGCAATGGCAGATGATCTTTGCAATGCTGCAATAGTTTCACCCTCACTTTCTCGACGTGAAGTTAACGGTCTATCATGCACCCACAAAAAAAAAGACAAATGGTTTTACTCAATGGCATCCTCCTCTCTCACGGCCGAAGGTTGGCTTTTAACCATTGATACCTTCCATTGAACCCCGCTTTTTTGTAACGCACCCGAACGCCAGGTAAATGCAGAACCAAAGTCCCCAATCCTTCGTGTCCCAACTTTTGTTTGACTGGCATCTGAGAGCAGAACTCAATCGTATCTCTCCGTTGGCTTGCCGACGCCCCAGTGTTCCGTTCTTGTTTAAATTGCGACCGTCGGGTCCGTAACGTTCTGGCTTCTTCCCCGTTTGGATCCAAATCGTGTGTTGAAAGGGCGTATATCGATAGCGAGAATTGCGAAGGGAGTCGTAGATCCTAAGCGGCCGATGTTTGCCTGATGTATAAGGCCGGCGGTATAAGACATTGGGTATAACGGTAGTGTAAATTCTGGACGTAAATGCAAGTCGTGATAAATCCGATATGGTTTTTTGAGTCTACTCGTCGGTCTCGAGAAGAGTGGTGACGGGAACACCGCCGAGCTTCTCACGACCCTTGAGGAAAGCAATCTCAAGGATGAAGAGATAACCGATCGTCTCACCACCGAGCTTCTTGACGAGCTCGCCAGCGGCAGCAGCAGAGCCACCTGTAAAAATTAATGTGAGCCAGATTGATCTGCAAGATTGCCAATGGGGCGAGGCCAGGATCCAGCGTATCACTGAGATGAGATTTGGCGTGATAGAGCAAATAGATGGGACATCACGAAGCGATTGCCAAGAAAGAAAAAGTGGGCGCATAATGCTTACCAGTAGCAATGATATCGTCAACGATAAGAACCTTCTGGCCGGGCTTGATGGCGCCATCCTGCATCTGGAAGAAGTCGGTGCCGTACTCCTTCTCGTAGGCGGCAGTGACGCAGGGACCGGGCATCTTGCCCTGCTTGCGGACGGGGACGAAGCTAGCGCCCATTCTCAAGGCAAGAGAGGGGCCGAAAAGGAAGCCGCGGGCATCGAGACCGACAATGACATCGGGCTTCTGGTGGGAGAGCTCGATCTGGAGCTGGAGAGCGACGAGGAGAGCCTCGTGGGTGTTGACGTCCTGGAAGAGAGGGAGGATATCGATAAAGTTGATGCCGGGGATGGGGAAGTCGGGGAACGACCTCAAGGCGGCCATCAGCTTTACCTTTGTACTGGCGAGTTCGGCGGCGGCGGCGGGGGAGGAGGAGGACTCGCGTCCCGCGGCATCTTGGCTGACGGTGGATTGCGTGTTGGCGGTGTTGTCCTGGGTCGAGGTAACAAAGTCTGCCACTTGGGGGGCAGATTCGGCGTTGGCGCTCATGATGAGAGAGAGAAGAGAGAAAAGAGGGGAAAGAGGTTCTGGACGGCTCGCGCCTATCTATGTGGGATATAAAGGAGGGCTGGCTAAAGCAACCTAAGCGTTCGGTTGGTGTCAGACAATGACTTCTCCTAATGGCAGCCTGCGCCGCTGCGGTGACAGGCCACCTAGATTCCGGCCGCGGGAAAGGACCGAAGTGTTGGGGGGAGGGGTGAAGCTCAAGGGTGTATGTAAGGAGTGATAAATGATAGGGCGGGCTGCAGACGCGAGCCGGGGACGAGACGAGGGGTGTTCATCTTGGTGGGTGCCGATGCGTGCTGGGTATGCGTGCTGCTGTGGGTGTGAATAGAATGGACGGGATAGTCTAGACCTACCTAGGGGACTCGGAACTGCTGTGAGCGGACTGTACGTTCAAGATTCACAAGAATGGCGAGCGGTGTAAAGAAGGGAAAAGAGAGAGAGAGAGAAAAAAAAAGGGACACGGCGGGGAAGCGAAGGGGATCCAATTATCGACCAGGAGAACAAGCGGGCGCAAATCGCAAACACGCACGACGGCGACCTCAGTGAAAAAAAAAAAACAGAGATGCTAAAATGGGCGGGTCCGGTGGTAGCCGGAAAGAGGTGAATGGAGCCGCGGCACCGTCCGGGGCCCGTCGTAGAGTGGAGTCGGTGAGACCCTCAATGTTCGTCTGAATGGCTGATACATATCGCAGTGTCGCCCAACGGTCACCGGCATCAGCCATAGAGGGACACTGCTATCACGGAGCTGTACCATCGAGACGTTGTAAAACCGGCAGCGTAACAGCTTGATGAACCATGGCGAGAGATAGCCGAACGTACCTGGCATTGGACATACTGGAGGTGGATTTACCCCTTGGATGTGTTGCGCAGTGTCGAGGTTCTGGACCCTGATGGAGACGAGTTCATCATCTTATCAAGGTCGGCCGGTGTTGACGTGCCGCCCAATCGCGGGCGTATAGCGGGCCAACAACAAATGGTTTTTCAGCACATGGAATCAAGAGGTGATTCGAAATATGACGAGTAGACTGCCAAAAAGGAACAGGCAGGCTGGGTGTAACGGATTGTGATGGAGTGTGTTTGTGAGCTCGATGAGGTGCGTGCGTGAGAACTGATGGAAGAGAGGGGCTGCCCTGAGTCCATGTAACCAGCGAGGGGCTTTGGCCGATTGGGGGACCTTGCTCGCTGAAAAGGTGGGGTAAAGGTGCGGATACCTCTATTCGGGGGGGCCAAGAAAACTAAAAAGTTCAACCCCATCTGCCTACTGCTGTACGCACGTGCTTTTCGTTGTTGACAAGGAAGCCAGATTCCCATCCGCGCTCCTTTCTGAATATGCGTCAAAGAAGAAGACTGAATACACTCACCTCAAGTGCGACTCACGAATCAAGGAAATTTAAGAGCAACTAGCAGCAGGTATCCATCCGCTCAAGCAGGATTAGAGGCTATTCGGGTTTTCACCTCTCGAGATTCCCGTCATTATCCGCGCAATCACACCAAGGTACTACGTACGGTGGTACAGTAGGCTACTGCAAAGTGTAATCTTGGGCTGAAAACGCGGCATGCACTGCATCACGTACCATCCCTGTACAGCACAGCAGCTGCATGGCAACGAGCCCTCCCCGTACTGGTCTGCAACGACGGCAACGCCTTCTTTTCTCCATTCATGAATCACATCACCTTCTCAATATCGTGCGGCATCCTATGGACGACCAGATGCCCCAACATCGCCCTCTCACTGGACTATTAGAGTCATGTTGTGGCTGCGGGGGGAGAACCTCCAAGGCGTCTCCCTACTTTACCTTTACACTTGTCAACTCGTCCCCTCCTGATCCTCAAACCCCCCACCGGCCGGTTTTTTCTTTACTCATTTGGATTGATTGATAACACACCACACACAAATGCTCCCGTAGCCGCGTTGTATTGGTAGTCACACAGTCTCGAGTGACCGTGCTATCTCCATTGGCCAACATAATTAACAAGTTCTCATGCAGGACGATGCAAAAAGAAACGAGCACGGGAGATGACGATGGGGAATTCTCGCCAACATCTGCGACACATGCTCGGCATTCTTCTGCTCGACACTAGCTAGTGTACGTATGGATACGGACATGGCGCTCTTTTACCTAAGCGGGGCCCAGATTTCTAGAAGGCCGGTAACCCCAGGACTCCTGCCGGCAACCCCTGATTAGCCTGCGGGATGAGCGATACCCGACCCAGCAAAAACATCCTGACCGCCACACGTTCACCTCCTCATGGCCTTTCGATCCACGCCGTCACCCCTTGAGGCGGTCCCTCTTCGAGATCCACGCCGAGGTAACTCTACTCACTTCCATCCGAACCAAGTCCCTTTCCCTAGGGACTCCCCGAGCGAGCCATATTCTTCATGACTAGACATGGTTATCCTTACGCCGCCATTCCGGAACCGAACACTAGTGAACTCGCTCAGTCCGGCGACGCCGTACCCATGTGCCCGAATGCCGGGTTCTGGTATTGCAGTTCAAGGGGAATGGGTACACGTGTAAAGACCTTCAGTCATAAGGCTTGGCGGAACATCATCACGCCGACAGCACATCCTTCGTAACCCATGGCTATACTGGTAAGTCTGTCCTCGCCTTCTCTAAAGGTAAGTGATCTATTGACTTCAGTATGTTTGATGCTCCGATCCACAGCGAAACATGGCTTGTCTTCCTCAGCCACCAGAAGCTGTTCCGTGTTGACAATCCTAAGCTGTGTCTGCCACTTAGGTAGCTCTGACTGACCAACAGATATACCGTGATTGCAACATCCTCTCCAATCACCCAGTGAGAGTCGTGCAAGATTCTCGCACTGCTTCCCCTGACACTAGTTGGGTATCATCATCAAGCCGATAGAGGCTGTGAGTTATAACTGCCATCTGTCTTCCGGATAACATCCACTGCCTACCGGGAATACCTACCCAAAAAGCTCACTCACACATCTTCAGCTTTGTGGCTGGCATCGTCCAAGAAAAACAGTGGTTGCAATTTCAAAAGTGTGTATGAAAACACATGCATAGAATATAACACCATCACTCGTCCACCATGCACTGACGCCTCTTCCACCCCTCCTCTTTTCCCTTTCCGCGTAGGTACGCACCCTTCGCTGTTCAGCTCCGGATTACACTAGATACTGCAACATCGTCTTGGCATTGGCACATCCCCCACATGCTGCTGCTTGATGGGGGGATGAATTGCACTGCATCGCAGAGCGGATAAGTGTGCTTTCCTCCTGCACGTCGACGGATGCGTGGACCCTTATAGGACAAAACAAGCATTTTACGTTTGAATACTTTTTTGCACATATGTAGGCGGTTTGGCCGGAATGGTCTCAGTGACTGCGAGGGCTTTCTGGAAGGGTTCATTCGCGGGTAGATCATGTCATATAGATTCACCCAAGAAACGAGAGCGGAAGAAGGAAATGTATTTCAAGATTTAAATGAATAGATGGTGAAAAACAACAGTAGAATGAAAAATGATAGGGAAAAGGCGAGAACAAAATACACAACACCTGGTTTTCACCACTGGTCACTGATCCAGTTACAACCTCAGCGATGGATACTGGCTTATCGATGGGAAGTCGAACGAAATATCGATTTATCGCCTAGGTCATATGTGGACAGTGTTGTTTTGAGTTTTCCTCAAAAACCAATCCGAATACCCCATGGTCGGGTCTCAGTTGGCACTGCACTTGTGGTGCTGGTGATAGGAAGGGGAATGAAGGATCATAGGAAAATGACAGAATGGGGTAAACGGGAATTAGATTCGACGTCTACCAAGTTCTCTGTTCTGGAAAAAAAAATCAAAAATATTAGAGACATATGGAAAACACGTTGACGTCGATGAGAAAACTGCTCAAAATCGATGTTGACGTTGGCCATCAAGGTTCTCTCTCAGCGACTCTCCAGCTTTGTGCCTTGTTTCGGGCTACCTACAGTACAAGTAAGCTGTGACTAGTTCATAATCTCATTAGAAATCTGAGTTGAAGCAGACAATGACTAATTATGAAACTTCTAGACTGTCCCTACCACATATAGAGATCTCAGTGAGCGTGCATAGCCCAGGTCCAATATAGTTGTGTTTCCGGACATACCAAGGAGCTCTAATGTATCAAGCATGCCATACTGGAAAAAAAAAAAAATAATTGACAAAAATGGGTTTGAAATCTGATACGTCACTCACTCTCTCACTCATTCTCGTATTTTTTCGTATCCTTCCTACCTGGCAGAATAGAATACACACCCACTTACCACACACCTTACCTTACCGCACATCACCACCATCCTTGCCCACATCCCGGAACAAGTACCCAGAACAGTTATCACATCTTACTACTACGGACACGCCGGGGAGAGTATGTTGCTTATTCAGGAAGTTGTTGTATGGAACCAGTAACTTGCGTGAATGGTATGGAAACAAAAAAAAAGGCTATATGATCTGCTCCAATCGGGGGAGGGATTATTCAATGCCCCCCCTTTTCCTCCTCTCTATTTCACTCTACAGTGGTATCTCTTGATTCTGTCTCTAAGTCTTAACTTTCTAGCTGGAAACATGGGTTGACCAGAAAGGAGCATCGCGGGTATTGTACAGTTCAAAGCGGTCGTGTAGATGTCCATCTTGCGCGAGTGTGCTTTTTTGTTTTGTAGTTCTTTGCGCCGCAAAAAAATGACGACTGCTTTTCTGTTAAGAAATGCTGTCGTGGCGGCGTTGATTTTCACGTCTTTCGTGAAAATCATTTGTGTCTTTCCTTCATACTTCTTGTGACGAGGTTACTTGTATGGTCAGGTCGTGTCGTGTGTTTGGAGTTCGTTGCGTTTCGTGTGTGTGTGGTGTATCCAATGGCTGTTATATAACGTGCTTCGGGTCGCCTGTGTCACGGATGTGGTGTGACCACCATCTCCATGGCCGCTCGGAACGGTCCTGGGCCTAGGCCCTCTTTCCGCGATGAACCCAGCGGATACTGTGACTGTGACAGTGATGACCACGGCCGCAGCACGCAATCAAACCGCATCTATACCGATTAATATAAATCCCGCGCGTATCCCACACCACTCTTCGCTAAAAAGGACGTCGTATGACGAACCCCACCACTCTCTCTCTCTTCTTGTCACTTCTGTTATCCGTCAACACACGACATCTTGTTTGTTTCTTTTGTGCTCGCGGAGTGAGGTGGTTGTACTGTGCTGTGGGCGCGCACGAAATGTGTGGGAGATGGCTGGCGTAGGATGTGAAAAGCGGTATCCGGGAAGCTTCTTGATGGATAGCTCCTCACATCCGCGTCATGGTCCCCATCCGTTTGCCCGTCTCTTCTATGTCATCTCTTTTCTTTCCCCTGTTGACCCTTCGCAGTAACAATCGCTTAGACGGCGTCGTGTTACCGACCGAACCGGTACTCCAGCACACACAAACTTGCGCGACTGATGCCATCCCAGCCCGATAACTTTCCCAGGCCCACCACGTTCGACAATATTCGCGTCGTCCGCTCCCGTCTTTAACGTTCCTAACATCCTTCAAGGGGTATCAAACCATTCGACCAATCGAACAACAAACAGCGAGCTTAGTGAAACTGTAACCGAGCAATGGAAAACAGCATATTTTGCAACACATGCAACACCACCGCCACACTCGTCGGCAGCAACTCGGGCCACACCGCAAAATCAAGCTTTCCCTCCGTCACAACATTAACGCCATAGATAAGCCGAATCAGCCCGGAAACGATGAATCCGGCCGCCAGCTCACACGCCCACGTTATACTGGAGGCATAGAATGTTAGATCGAAGTCGAAGTCCGAGGTATCATCGGGCTCGCCGTCGAAAGCGAAGTAAGGGTACACGTCCTTGTTCGGGCCGAAGTGCAGAATGACGACGCTCCCCAAAAAGGCGAGCATGGACGCGTTCTCGGCGACGAAGCGGATGAAGACGTTCCGGATGCAGATTTTTTGGTAGGAGCCGTAGGATTGGCCGCTGAGGTTTGTGATGGTCAGGAACCAATGGACGGGGCGCGACATGAGCATGGGTGTGACGATAATCAAGGTGGTGGAGGAGAGGACTTGAAGCATCACGAATTGTTGTGGAGAGCGGAGGCGGGCGTATAGGGCGCGGACGTAGGTTTGGTAAGTTAGCATGAAGTAGCTGTGTGAAGAGTTGGGAGGTCAGCGAGGGTTAGCCTAAATTCAGGAATAGGAGACGACTACTGACAGCTTAAAGATGAAGCTCAGCGGATAGCTTCCAACTCTCTCGCCTTCGTTGCCACCCAAAATCCAGCCTGTCAGCCCGTCGAGAAGATACACCGTCGACACCCATCCATAGACATAGACGATGGTCTCCAAGTTGTTATGCGGGAGCGTACGCAGGTAAATCTCGGCATACGCCTCTCCTATTACATAGGCAAGAAGGCCGATAAATAGGGCCAGGCAGAACCACACGAAGCGGACAAAGCTCGCCGGGAGCCACCTGCGCCTTATGCTAACGGGCACCGAAGGACGCCGGTTGAGGCCCTCCTCAAACCCAAGCTCTGCGCCCCCGGTATCGAATGCGCCTATCAATCCGGGGCGCCGCATCGATTCACGGCGGCTGTTGTTTCCGGACTCGCCGGCCCACCACGATGATGTGAAGATGCGCTGAGTTTCGGAAAGAGAATGACGTAGCTTGAGGTGACGCTCATTGGTCATAAGGATGCAGAAAGCGATAGTGACAGGCATGGCCATGATGACGAAGGTCCAGCTGATCCATGCTGTGTTGTGGACAATCAGCCACCGCAGTTCGGGAATCAGGTAGAGCGGTATAGGTGCCACTAGTGATATGACTCCAATCGCGAAGACGGTTAGGGGGAACCCAAGAGACTGGGGCCACCAGTTGAGACTGTACAGGTTGAAGACCTTGGTGATCCATATTAGGGCCGTCAGGTTGTAGAAGCTGTAGTAGACGAAGAGGAAGAACCAGAAGTTGACCTGCACCCGCGCCGCTCCGTGGCCGGGAGTTTTGCGCCCTGGTTGTTCGCCCGGTACTAATGGTGTTGTCGGATCGCGACCGTCGTCGTTGTCGTCGTCGTCCGGTATTGGGTATTGGGGAAATGGTATCGCGCACCATGCAACGGCCTATACATTGTTTGTCAGCACTTCGCCCAAGATCCCGGGGCGATTTGTACTCTCCCAACTTACCAGAACGGCCGGTAATACTACCAAAACAAACCATCGGCTCCACCAATGCTCTACCACTCTCCTGATCTCAGAAGCCTTCGGTTGTACCCAGGTGTAGTAAAACCTCCTGCGAGCCCTGTTCAGCTTCTTCATCATGACCCTCCTCGTTAATGTCGTTCCGTATAGTGCGCCCGCGCCGAAGAACCCGTAGTCCGATATCCCATCACCCTCGCTGTCGTCTTCATCCTCGCTGCTGTTGTCGTGGTATTCCCCATCTTCCGCCGTCGCAGCGGCCATCAAGGCGCCATAGCCCACGTGCACACTCCCCCTCCACCCAGCCGACAACAGTCCCGTCTGATCGTCCGATTCCCGCCGCCTCCCAGGGCCCCCAGGCATGGCCCGAAACCTCCCAAGCAAAGGTGTTGACTCATTCTGGTACCGTCCTTGTGCGCTCTCGGAACCCTGTTCGAAGGAAAAGAAATTTGGCAGTGGGCCCGGTTGCTGGGCAGCTAGCGCGGCGGCTATCGATGCGGTGGACGGGCCCTTGTTGCTGCCGTTGCTGTTGTTGTGGGCATGGCAGGCCTTGCGGGGACGACCGAGCCGGGAGGCGCTACGGGAAGGGGGCCGAGAGGATGGATTACTCCATGTTGGGACACCACCGCTGCTCGTCCCTCCAAGTCGGCGGCGGGATTCGCGCTGTTGATGAGGGGTGGGTCCGGGCCGTTGTTGGCGGTGGTACTCGCTTAGATGGGCTTCGAGGGCGTTTTCTTTGGGTTTGGAGAAGAAACCGAATACGCCCATTAGAACTACGGGTCTAGTAGACTGATAGTGGTTGTCGTGATACTCGTGTGTTAGTTTTCGGGGCTGGTGATCGTTGCATGCCTGAGTCCTGCCCCAGCTCGAGGTTGTGGTGCCCACCGGACTTGCAGTGCCTGATCGAGACCTCGATTAAGTGGAGGTAGTTGAAGATGGTTGTTTATGCGTTGGCTCGTGGGGACAGACGTGTCGATGCATTCATACCGTCGACACTTGGTTCCTTTGGTGTCTTGTTCTCTCAAGAAACAGCCGCGGTAATAAGAACCAAGTGGCCGTACAATTGTCGCGCGTCCACGTCTCTGAATATTTTTTTTTTTTCGCAACTTTTCTTTGTTAAAGAGGGGAAGGAGGGGAAGAGACAAGGCTAAACCGCAAAGAAAGACGCGAGTGGTGGTGATGGAGTGACTCGGCGCCGTAACGAGTGCGGTGAGCGAGCTTATCGCATTGATCGGCGGCCGACACAGCGCCAATTGGACCACGGTACCTGGTCCGTAGTAAGTGCCCAATCCAGGCCGGGGATCGTGGTCGTGGAATGCCCTGGCCCCTGACCTGATGTTTTTGGGGGCTCGTGCACCCCCAGAAAAACGGCGACAGCGGCAAGCCAGCCCTACAGATGACGGCGCCCCACACCACCAGGCGATCATGTGCCGGGCTTTCTTTTCGGTTTGACATCTGACTGCCAATCCAACCACTTCCACTTCTCTCTGTCACGGAACGGGAACAATTCACATCACGCCAGCTTCGAGAATCTTCGCTATTAGGCCACTGCGCAGATTTCGATATCATTTACCAACTGAGCGCTCAACACTCTGAATGGAGCCCCATCGCGAGCAATCAATAACACCTCATGATAGTACGATACTTCTATGCACTGATCCATGATAGTAAAGCACCACGGACTTGTGAATTGAAAAAAAGACTGCGTTCTACGTAAGGCACCTCATGCGCTGATAATTGAACTACAAGCCAGTCTAGCCCAATGTCTCGGCACCTTGTCTTGAATATACCGTTGCTGATTGATTCCCAGATAGAGATGGTGGTCGTGTAACAATGCCCAAAATATACTTCCAAACCTCCCCTGATCAAAGAATGCGGCACCTCCTGTCAATCGACGTTGTGTAACCACCATATTGCAAATCATCGTCAACCGCCAACAATTGATCATGGAGAACATCAACCATAAAATGCAGGGTTAGGGTATTGAACCTCCAAGACCACCACTCCAGAGGTATTTCTCAATATCTTTAGTCTTCTTCATTATGGCGATGTCTTGATCCGTCACGCCCTCACACCCTCCGCAACAGCATCGGAACCCGTATCGCTCATAGAGCGACAATGGGCTTCCACCGTAGCTGATGAACAGCTCTGACCCGGCTTTCACAGGCTTGCTAATGGTCAACGTGATGGATTCCGGATCCTGAAAGTCAAAATCGAAGAGAACGTTGGCCACCGACCGGCAAGCATGGTTGAGTCTTGATGTGACGTTGTACACGCTGATTATGTCATTGCTGTAGGGGTTGATAGCAAATGAGTTTGCCTTCAGGATCGCCCTGATGTGGTTGCAGTCGCTTCCGTCTTGACTCGAGTACTCGCCAGGGGGCGTATACAACTGCATGAACTTTGCCTGGTCTTCTTCAGACAGCTTGAGGAACTCGGTGTAAAAACTGTCGCGAGGCGTCCTTAGGAGAGGTTTCTCAATCAGGATGACCTCGCCCATCTTCAAGTCACGAGTGGCAAAGGTTCCAAAGCCACCATATCTGGAGAGGCGAATTTGGAAGTTATTCGAGTAAGGATGGTACTCGGTGGTGTCTGGGAGGGCGATGGTCGGTCCATCATACTCCTCTCCTTCAACAAATCCCATGGTACTGGGCTCCAAGATCTCTTCTGTGTCTGGCTCGAGATGTTCGATTTTCTCGAGGAAGTTGGCAATGTTCTCCATCCAGTTCGGGGACGTCAAATCAAGGTTGTCCAATGAGAGACTCTTGGTCTCGTCTTCGACAACGAAAGGGTAGGTCGATGAACCTTCCTTAGTTGGTGTCTTTGGACAGCTCTCAGTCGACGACAAGGACGACGCCGTGGACTCATGGTGATCTCCGTTATCAGAAAAAGACTCGGTTTGTCTTTTGGGTGTTTTGGGTGAGGTGGGAGCTGAGGAAGACGATATGAAGCTTATGGCAAGCGCGTTAATATTCTCAGGATGGGTGTCATCTTGGTCCCCGTTGGTCGTGTTCAGGTCTGTCGGCTCATGGTTTGCAAGCTCGACATTGTCACTTTTCGGGGTGGTTGCCTCATGGTCGGCAGGAGGTGTTACCTGAGAGAAGGTGTCAGTATCCAAAGTGACAAAACTACGCTGTAAAGCGAACTGACTTCAAGCATATCCTCATCGTACTCGTCGTCTGGCAGGGGAACATTTTCTGCGTCCAGTGGTGGCATCGCTGGGCTGGTGTCTGTTGCAACAGCCGAGTCCTTCGGTGTATCCTCAGTGGAGGACGTAGAAAGGCTGACGGCAGGATCGATCCGTGATAGGTCAGATGCTCTGTCCGTCGAAGGTATGATCTGGCTGGGGCTCGTAGTTCCATTTGAGTCCCCAGGTGTACTCTCGGAGACGTTAACCGTTTTGGTTGAAGGCATCTTGACGTTAACTCAGGTAAGTGTCTATGTGATATTGGGTCTAAAATATCACCAAAACTGATGTAGAAAGGACCGGAATCAACCAAAACTGGGACTTAAGTGAGTGGTATGAGTAGTTGGTGGTGGTGAGGGGAGAGGAAGAGGGTAAGAGATGGGAAGCCCGGATATCTTGCGGTTTATATACACCTGTTGAGGTCAAGCCTCAACAAGCAAGTGAATGGTTTGGCGAGAAGGAACCTTCAGGTATTTACATTCACCAGAACCACCCCGTTGACACGGATAAGATGGACCAGCGGTGGGCTCTCATCTGGTCCTTCCGTTCCTAACCTGGGCAGATATGGGACTGAACTAACATGGGATAGGTGAGAAATATGGGAATAGTGCAACAACCCAACGTCTACTGATGCCATTCCAAACGATGAGCTATGTCGGTGTTTGCAATTGCTTCATGTTGTTGTTGTTGTTTCATGACACACTTATCTTTGGCATAACTTCCATGTTTAGATGAGCAATCTGCTTTCAAGGCGAGGCTAACAGTTGTCAGGTGTGGCCATAGGAATGAGCTTTCCAACAGAGCAGGAGCACTCTGTGAAAGACGACATCAACATCACCAGTTGGCATCCAAAGCACGGTAAACTGACCTCTCGCCACCCCTCAGAGGCAAACACCGCATACCGTTCAATTGCCGGCACAACATTATTGCGTCCCATCTTACCACTATCAGACGAATTGAGTCAATTGACGCTTCAACGACGAGATTGGCCACCAAGACTTGGAGAGCACCACGACGGTAAAGATATCAGACGATTTCAGTACAGCGCACTCAACCACATACAACGCCTCCCACTTCATGCGACTACGAGCATCATATATGCTTTGCTCCTGTCCGTCTCAAAGCTCAATGAGCCATTATCGTTCGAATGGATAGCAAGCTTCAGGGAAACCCGAACCCTCAGGACAAGCGCAATTGTCACCGCATCTTCGCATTGAGTCGACACTATAAGGCTTTCAAACGCAGCATGTTCTTCGACAGACCACGTTGCTATTTGGCCATATTGGTGTGCCTCCACAACATACGGCTCTGAATCCTTCTCATCTCTACCTACAGCCAACCTGCTCCCACAGGTCAAGTGGCGAACCATTTACTGGCTACTGTAGCTGTTGCAGTTGGAGCAACATAAAGGCTGGCGATGCGACATTCCCATGTGGGCAATGCTGACTTTGTCACACCTTCACGGGCGACGCGTCTCTGCGTCAGCATATCCCAAAGTACACCAATGCTTTCCATTTGGGGCTGGAGTGGCTAACTAATGCGATTCTTTGAATAATCGGCCTGCTCCCTGAAAGTTTATCATAAGGCACTGATATACCATCACTAGGACGTTGCTTTGTCCATGATGATATTGAAGAGATAGGGAAGGCTCAACGTGCCATTGCTTGCGAGTTGGGTCATAAGGACTCGGAATACAGCAAGTTATTTCCTGTTGCACTTCGGGGCCAATAAATCGCCTCCGAGAGATAATCCACCCGAAACCATCTAGGAAGGCTGTCAAGTGGTTGCTATATGATGGCGCAGCATTGACCCAGCCCGTCGGTCGGTTGGGGTATGCTTGAAAAGCCCATGGTAAGAACACCATCTCCGGTCATTCTTCCCAGCAATACGAAACGTACCGTTACTCGGTTTATTCGAATCACACAGGCCGGAAACATCCACGAATTGGACACCAAATCCTTCATAGGAAACGTTTTGTCTGTGGGTTATCGTCAAGTTGGGCGAACATTGACCATCTTACGAACCACCGAGACCACATTGTAAACCAAGCGGCCACCACTTCTTTTTACGGTTCGTCATCCACATGGATTTCCCAGTGTTCAGTCGTGTAAGATGCCCCTCCCTGAGATGACCTCGGACGGTCAAGCCGGTCTCATGGTACGAGCACAAAAGTTCGTTCGTGGTCTCACACTTCGACACGTCACCTTATTCTGGTGTGCCCCGAACCAAGTTCACAAAATAAGGGGGTGTGTCGGCTTCCTGTTTGGTCTCATCACAAGTCAACTTCGGAGTTTATACTGAGACACTCCATGCAAAACGTCAGCTGCGGTTTCTGGTCGTTGATGATTCTTGCGATGCTGTGAAGATACCAGGCGAACCATGGTCGAAGATTCTCAAGAACAGATCGAGGGCCGACATTGTAAAAGTGTCACAGGACTCGACGCTCACGGTTCCTGACATTGTCCTCATCTCACAGTCATACCTGCCAACTCGCGGCAGTGGCACGAACAGGCTTGGGGATTTACTTGTACACATGTACGGATCTTTCTGCCCATACCATAGGCTCAAAGAATTGGCTGCACCTGACCACCATGAAAATCAGCCTCTTCTAATGGTAGTACTTTTGAGGTCTTCTCTGGAAATCACTCATCTCGATGCCGATGCAAAGAGTAGCATCACTCATGCTGACTCCCGATGGTAGCAGATTTGTATGACGCCATGTCCGAGGTATCCCTTTCCAATACTGGTATTTAGATGCGGTTGAAGCTTGTACGCTTCGGAACGGCCGAACAGGAGAGGAAACAAGGCCCTACTGACAACAGGATCCCTGATGGCAATGGACCAAGTCCAGGTGGCAATTATAACAAATCTTCCCCATACTTCGGCCTGTCTATATATCTTCCCCTGAACGAATCTTGTCTTAATATAGGTTGTCAAGCAGTCCTCACACAACAAAGACACCACGCTCATTTACAAAAGAACGTAAACCATCTCTCGACCAGAAACGCCCAGGCGTCAGCAAGTAAACAGACACCATGCAGCTACCAATATTAGCTGTTGCTTTGCTTGTAGCAAGCACGTCTGTCATAGCTGCACCAGCTCATAGACAATCTCAACTCAACAAGCAAGCTATTCCACAGTTGTCTACTCAGGAGCAAATACAGAGTGGAAATCATTTCTCTGACGGGCTTCGTGGGTTCGTCAAACGATGGAATCTGTTCAACAACCAAGAGGTCAATGACCAAGAGGAGCACATCAAACATCGGTTCACCTATCCCATCAATCGTGCACCAGCCGACGTCCGCGCGGACACAGATTCAGCGGCGGGCCCTCCAGCGACAGCTCCTCCGGCATCCGCCCCTCCAGCATCCGCCCCCCCAGCATCCGCACCGCCGGCATCCGCTCCACCATCATCGGCTCCTCCGGCATCCCCTCCTCCAGTGTCCGCTCCCCCAGTGTCCGCTCCCCCAGTGTCCGTTCCCCCAGTGTCCGTTCCCCCAGCTCCTCCGGGTACCGAACCCCCAGTATCGCCTCCGGTGCCAACGCCCACGGGTCCCATCGTCACTGGAACCGGCGGTCCTATAGCAGGAGGCAACTCCTCTGCCGCAGGTGTTTTTCCCAACTCCACGAGCATTGCTCCCCTACCTACACCCTCCAATGCAACTCTCACAGCCCCTTTACTCACCTCAGCAGCACCCTCCATCCCAGCAGTCACTCCCTCAGCAACACCAGTAGCCCCACCAGTTTCCTCAAGCAGCGTCGCTGTCGTGGTGCCCTCAATCACATCCCCGATTCCAGGCATCAGCTCCGCCAGCGCCGTCGTCGTGCCTCCCTCAGCAACAAGCAACTCTGCCGCCGGCCCAGTCGTCATCACTCCCGGTGTAGGCGGTGCCGCCTCCCCGACCACGACTCAGACAGTCCTCATCACCGCAGACCCCCCAGCCGCCAACGGCGCCCCTGGCGTCATTGTCGTGAGCATTACCCAAGCAGCCGGCGATCCTGTTTCCGTGCCCGCTCCCACAACCGCAGCCGCCACCAATTTCATCACCATCGCCAATTCCCAGTCCTTCGCCAGCACCACCACCGTGATCATCGACGCCTTGGTCTCTCAGCCAGCTGGCTTTTCCGTCTTCTCTGGCATCTCGGGGTTTCCCGATAACTCTGCAACTGCCATCGCTCCCTCCATCGCAACAGCACAAGCAGCAGCTCCAACAGTTGTAGTAATCGACATCGTCCCTGCCCCTTCCTCAGCCGCCGCGGGAGGCCAAGCAGCTACCAGTAATGGCTCCAATGGCTCTGTTGCCAACTCCATCGCAGGTGGTGGCTCCTTAGCACCTATCATTGTCACGACAGTGACTGCCCCCGTCATCCTTCCCACCGCCCCACCTACTCCGGTCATTGTCACTGTCACCAACTCCAATAATGCAGCCAACTTGCCAGCTCAGACGGCGGTTGCTAGCACTGTTACTATTACTCTTGGCAGTGGCGGCGGCGGCGGCGGTAGCGGTGGTGGTGGCTCGGGATCAGGACCAGAAACAACGACAGTAACTGCCGCTCAAGCTCCTCAAGCCCCAGCTCCAAGTATCATTTTTGTAACGGTAACTGCTAGCCCAGTCACTGCCAACGCTCCTTCAAATACCGGCGCCGGAGCGGGAGGTAGTGGTGGTAGTGGTTCTTCCTGGAGTTGGACTACTACCTTCCCTGGTTTCACGTGGTCTTGGACTTCTTCTGGGTCTACTACTGGGTTTGCTACTGCTGCACCGAGTGCCTCCGCCCCCGCCGCCCCAGGCTCAGGTTCCGGAAGTGGTGCTGCTGGCGGTGGTGGTGAAGTCGGTAAGGGAGACAGAACAGTAAGTCTCCTGGAAACCGTTACTTACACTACCACGGAGGGCTGGCCGTTCCCATCGGCGACGGAGGTGGTGACGGCTGTGGCGACGAGTCTTGTGGCGGTGCCGAGTGGGAATCCAGATAATGAAAAGGGCGGTTTGTGAGTTGGGTAATTCACTTTCTCAGGATTTCTTTTGGTAATTGTTGGTTTACCTTGTGTAGTGGAGGCAATTAGGATCACGTTCCCTAACATTTTTTTTTTCATTTTTTTTTCATTTTTTTTTTTATACTTACCATGTTTACGGAGTTCTTTGTTTAACACTTGTTCGTAACTAGTGATTGACAATCTAAGGGCACAAGAAAGAATGATATCGGTGAATGTCGTGCAGTGGCCAGACTGTAATGTTTCTATCTCCCACTACTTTCAATTCTAGATACTTGGCACAATGAGTAATCAATGGTACGGACAATCATAGACCACAGTGAACCCCATCCTATCTTTGTCTAAGAGTAGATATCTATTCTCTTCTTTAAGCCATCATCCAAACCTCTTTCTCCTCTCCCAATTAAAAAAAAAAAAATCAAGGGTGAAGCCATCTTTACACAGCATCAACGGTGCTTGATCCGTGCGTTTGGTGGTGAAGTCGAGAAACTTTCAAGCGGATACTTTTGACAAAAAAAAAACATGCTCAGAACTACAATATTATGCTTTTTGCATCAGAAGACGTTGATAAGGATTCCTATATCAAATTTTCGGTCCTCTGATCGCTTCGCACAAGATCTCTGTTTCGGTGACGAAGCTATGGACGAGTGTCCAACCACCACCACCTGTTCTGTTCAACAGGCGAAGTGTACCGTTACCAGCTGTATACTAGGTGCACGAGCCATGACAACAGCACTGCAAGCTCAACTTGTGCGATGAGGACATCGCCGTGCACAGCTTCCTTCTTTGAAAATAACGGAATTATTCTGAGAATTTTCCCTAGCAGCTACGTAGTATGATCGATATTCTTTGTTGGGAATCGATGCGACCTAATAGGCTGAAAGGGGCGATGGAGGAGCGAAACTCTGTGTGTCTACAAATGTGACGGCAATATAGGGTCCTGAGCAACATTCATTTTGCATCCAATCATAATTCAGCTGCATGGCGCAGCGGAAGCGCGCCGGGCTCATAACCCGGAGGTCACTCGATCGAAACGAGTTGCAGCTAATATTTTTCCAGTTTTTTTGCACCTTTTTTTTTCGCTCTTGTAACCACCGGCTTCAAAATTTTTGTGCGTTTGCTTAAACTCGCCTATTTTATGTCGTTCACGACCTAATCGTCCCATTGTGAGTCTTCTTGTGCACAAGTCAATTGTTAGGTAGTTCATTCTCGGAGGTTGGAGTTTCAGCCAGCCGAGCAAACCTTTGGTGATCAGTCACTGATTTTTTCGTGGACAGGCGTCAGTCAGCTGATGGTGAGACATTGCTAGGCATGAGCAGATAGCAATCTCCATTCGGTTGCCATCAGAAAGATGATTTGTGATTAATCGTTTGAAGTAGAATATTCTGGAAACAGCGGGGAAGGGTGCAAAAAAGAAAAAGAAAAGAGTATCAGCTTCCCATATTAGCCCTGTGGCTGCGCTATTGCAAAGGAAGAAAATACCCCCCTGTCTTATTTCTAACACGGTAGGCGCAGGCCGAGTAGGAAAAGGGATGTAAGCGGAATTGAACGTTTCGGCTGCTGCAGGAGAAAGCACAATGGGTCGAGCTCGACAACAGTTTGGATCCTAGACTGTGATGTTGGTGATGAGCGATTTCTTCCCGCTTGTAGCTAACGTTCAAGATGCTTCTAATTGCGTTAGCCTTATTGCTGTTGCAGTCAACCAACATTCCGGGTTAGTGTACTCAAGCATGCCTCCTGCTTTGGTACGGTCCTACGGTCCTACGTAGGGTCTTCCGATCATGGCTCGGTAGGGGATTCTGCGGGACATCTCGAGTCGGTTCTACTTTGGCCGGATACTGGCGAGAGATGCGCTTGTGAAAGAAACCTTAAAAGAAACTTATCACGGCCCAAAAGGCCTCTGTTTTCCACGGAGTGGTCCGGTCGCTATGTCTTTGCTGTTGCAAGGACAGCATATGTTTGGAATAGAGAACAGTGTCTCCGCACTCCGGGATAGGTGGTGGTGTAAGGAACAAAACTGCAAATGCCGTGTCAAGCCTTTGCGGGCCACGACACGGCTGCCATTTCTGGATCGCCGATATGTGTCTGTACTCCTGATATCATGTTACATCGGAGCAAAGGATAATTGGCCAGTGACCTGTCGTCGTCCGAGGGTAAACGGCTGACGGATGTGCGTGTGGATGTGTATGCTCACATGCACCTGGACGGTTTGATAGGAGGATGCAGGAGAAAACAGAGTATGACCACACCATGAAGACATGAGGCCTTGCTTGACCCCCGCCCCATGCCTGCTGGGGGAACTACTCGACCCCCAGACATGTGGTTGGTCGGTGTATTGAGAGGGTGTGTACTGTGTACGATGCAGAGGAGAGATGACTGATCACGAAGCTGCAACAACCTGCCATGGTCGAGTGCCGCCCCTCTTGTGTAATCTCCAAGGCTCGAACCGTTTCCGGGGTCGTCACGAGCGCCAGAGACGGCATGGACAAACATGTAATTATCGTCGTCAAGCACGGCCTTGAGCCCCACATCAGACAGAGAGCCAGTCTCATATCCATTGAGGTTTGCTGATAGCCTAACATGGACAGAATTGATGGTCTCGTGGGTATCCGGGCATGCCTTTGGCCCCTGAACTTTGACAGGCTCGGGTTCCAAGGACTTTGCTACAGATAGTATCAGTAATGTTTGCAATATCATTGTGTCCAAATTGTATAGGGAGAAGAAACGGAACGAGAGCAAAGACTGGAAAGGAAAAGAAAAGCCTCGAGCCATTGGAAGCCTCGAGCCAAAATGACCACAGTGACTGAGAGTAAGGATCAGCCGTTGGCCGCCTTCAGATGATCAGAGGCACCTGCCGTGCTGTCCAAGGGAAACGGGGCACAGCTACTTACCTCTACCTCTAGATAGCAGCATAGAATGGAAGGCACGCTGGAATGAAGATGGATGGCACAAGCCGTCGTGAATATTCTGAGGTGCACGTCAATGGGGAAGGTGCGACAGTGGCACCCATAAACAGCCAGAGAAATCTCTTCTTTGCTCCCACAAAACAATTCAATTATCCCGATCCATGGCAGTCCTGTCGGCGCTGCCGTGAGTCTCGACGTGGCAGCCAAACAGCCCAAGCAGCCGTTATCTCCCACGTACCTTGACCTTTTCACCGTCAGATGACCAACCAACTGCCATGATGGTGACACTCTACCGGGCAGCTATCACACCACCACTTGGGTAAATCGAGCCCCGTCGCCGACCGCTTTGAATCTTCAGACATGCCGGCCAGGCTTGGCATCATTTTTCGGCGACTTGCTGCAAATCGGCTGTGTGTTTGAGCCAACACCCTACCTGCCCCAGCACGTCAAGGTTAAAGTCATCTAACAAGATTCTGCAGCTCCTCACCATCATTTCATTCAAGCTCGGTCTCGTGTCTCGATTACGGCGTTGCGAACGAACGAATGACACTTTCGACGATGCTTCGGCAATATCTTGATTCTTCCGGCCCTGATATCGGTGGTGTTGAGCGGAGAGGGTGTAAACAACGCCGGACACCGACAAGCGACGACGTCAACAAGGATGCAGTCTCACTACATGCATATTCGTTTCAAGGTAACGCGGCCCGTAACACCGCCCACTATCATTGTATCGCATACACGCAACACACCAAACCCCTTCAGTTGCATCCCTGCTGACCCCAATCTTTTTTCACAGCTGCGAGCGTGCGACTTCTTCCCTCCACAGATTTGCCCTCTTCACGATCTGATCTCGCAAATCATAGGCTTGCAGCTATCCGACATCATAGTACTTGAGCCAGTGAGATCTGCAACCTCGCCAAATCCTACCACTACATACCCTGATATCACCACCTCTACCTAATTCTGGACACTTGCTCACTAGCACCTCATTCCGAACACAGCTACAAGCAGTATGCAAAGGGGCGTTGCTATTCATGCGGCCGTTTTTTCAACCCAAACATGCCGGATCGATGGTCCCGAATCCTTGCCTCTTGCCCTTACTCCCACGGTGACCGTACGCTCGGGCATGTCAGCTAGCTCCGAATTAAGCGCCAGCGCGGCTGGGCTTAACATGCCGTTCCGCCTAACCAGATGGCGTCAAGATCGCCGACTCTCTCTCCTCTCATTCGGCCTAGCTGCTAGTCGTCTGCAGCAAACCATCACTGAAGAGCAGAGGTGAAAGACATCCCTAGCGCAATGGGTTCGTCTAGAAAAAATAACACAGACCGACAGTGCACACCTTGCCAACCATGTTCTTGGTCGGTTATGAAAACAGTTAGCCTGAATCTCGACTCTCCTAGGAGCGAATGGGTACGGGCCCGACAGAACGGTTCAAGTCGCCGACTAAACTTCCTTGATGTTCTTCTGGTCTCCTCACCGTTCGATCATGACACCGGCTAGCCGGCAAATTTGCCCGCTATTTGGAATTTATCTCGCCAGGCATAGGCTTCCGGTTTCGTCAAGGAGACAATGTTCATGAGATTGCGTCTGTTCCTTAACCGGATGACACCTCCTGGATCCAAGTCCGCACCGAATAGTAAAATGTCTGGCTGACCCTTCGATTGTGTGAACAGAGGTACAACAGGAACTTAAACTTATCATGGCCAGATATACGTTTCACCGATCTCGCATCACGACAGCCATTATAACCTCCTGCCAATGAACGTCGAAAAGTGCCGCGCTAAGCGCTTCACGAAATCTCGATTCATACAGCACACCGTAAGAATCGTTTGCTAGCAGGATGGGCTGAAGACGGACTCTTACATGGCGGTCGATCAGACTCTTAGCTGGAAGCGTGGCTCAGAGACAATCTTCTTGGAAGCCACATAGGTCGCCCACCACCCTCGGTCTGACCACGAATGACATTCGTCCAATGTGCATGTTCGAATTCGGAAGGACATTTTTCATTGGCTTCATTGACCCACAATTTCTCATACCCCCCCATGACCTCCCTTGCTTTTCCTTACAGGGACGCGTATTGGACATCAAAGCCAGATATTCATTCTCACCGTCTTCTGCTATTCTTCTCTTTGTTGCCTCAAACTCCATGGTTGTTTTGACGTCCCTTTTCAGATGGCTGCATGCAAGCTGCAGTTTCCATACGGGCTTGACAGAGCAACTTTCCTCACATCGGAACCGAATGTACACCAAGAGGCGAACACAGGTCTTCAGTGCCGACGTGCCGATGCTCTCCATAACCGAGATGATGACAGGGGTGGCAAGGAGACCGGATCTTCAAAGTGAACCTATCCCATACTCCAGTGAGCTTCCAATGGCTCGGTGGGTGCCTGGAACAAGATAAGCTGCTCTTTTCTTCTTTGCCCCCGCCTTCAATGACATACCCCGGATTCACATCTTCCCCACCTACTAGAACTAGGGTTCATAGGAGTCCATTTACGACGAAAAATGTCTCGGGTGTGCAAGCAGACAAAATCCCATTACTCAAACCTCTTCACCGGGGTGGCTGAAGGAAAGTGCCGCGACGAACGCTTCGTCGATTAGCCGCCGAAGCACTTAGCCACAGCAAAATCATGCCATGTCACAGTCTCTGCCTCTCCTCCGCATTCCCTCAAAAACATTTCCTTGCATTTGCATATTATCTTGTGGACACGGGGTACAAGGAAGAGGCAAAGTTCCTCGGCTCCTTACGGAAATGATGTAGCCGGCTTGAGGGGAATTTGAGACAAACAAGTGCAAGCGTCCCAAATATCAGATATCAAATCCCGACAGCTTGGTAGCTACTCTTATTTGTTATTACGCCAGACGCCAATGCAACAATCGAAATGCAGTCGGTGCGTGTTGGCTCTTGAGTCGGTGAGCTCCTCAATTTGGATTCAGTGCTTCGCGTCTTCGTGACCTTTCGAGTCCAGCCTTTGTCATAGTCTGGCCCATCTCTGTTCTGAACAAGCATTGCCCCGAGACCGTCAAGCTTGGTAGCATGAAGACCGAGGAAGTGGAATCATCCAAGTCGTACCACGGGCCCATCATACATGGAATCACATAGCACTCATCCGTCCCTATGATATACAGCCACGCTATCTTTACCCCCCAGTCACTCATTAACATAAAGCTGAGTAGGCTTGATATAGGCACATATGTACGGCGAAAAGCAATATCTCTCGGTGACGAAAGAACGTTGCAATAGAGAGAAGTCTTCTATTCGTTGGTGATTGACGCGCGATGGTTACTACCACGCGCCTGTTGCAAGCTGCCTCTTTCTGGATGATGACCCTCCCGTTCTCTTCTATCGTGGTACAGTAGATACCCCTGTTTATGCAAGTAATTCCGGCACTATGGGGAACGGCTCGAGCTCTTAGCATTAAGGGGGGTTTTTGCATTAAGGGGTACCTTACTTACATACAAAATCGGGAATTAGGGCCCTGAAATCATTTGCAACTAATGGGTCAATTTGTATGTGTTTGCAGAAGGGGGAGCTTGCATAAACAGGGGTATCTACTGTAAATCGCTGGATCAGAGTAACATTGAACATAGAAAGGCTGTGATGAGGTGCTTACCCGTGGCTGTTCAGAACTCCATGGTTGACCAATGGGAAGTGAGCCTCTTGGTATGTTTGCCAGGTAAGGCAGAAGAACGGTCCCTGTTGATACGAAATGAAAGAAGAGGGGGGGAAGGGGGGTATTTGTCGCTATCAAAGGGGAGGGAGGGATTATGTATGTGGCTTGTCGGGGAGGTGGGAGGGACGGTTGAGGTTGGTAACTGTCAATGTAACTCTGGGAGAGCAACGACGGTCCGGGTAACAGAGGCCTAGATACGCGGTTACAATGAAAGCTCACCTAGGTGTACATTGTGGTCTGGGGTCTGCGCACGTCAAACGAACCGAGGACAGAGGAGGATGAGCAGAAATGATAATAATGATAATGGAAGCCAAGAAAGCGAGAAGCGGATGAGAGACCACCCGGGAGTGTAAGTTGCGGGACATACTCAAGCCCTTTTTCCCATAGTCCCATGTTTATCTCTGCTGGCAGGTAGGTAAACAATAACCTTGCTTGTCAGAAACGCCCACGCAAGCCATAAAAATCTGGACACACCGCCGCTCAGTGCCATAGGCCAAATTTGAGAAGGCATGGATGGCGACTCGAGATGAATTGCTTCCCTGAAGTTTGACACAGTCAGTCAGTCAGTCAGTCGATCCACCCCCTTGCTTGCTTCAAACGCCACGATTTCCCCATGACTTTTTCTCTCCCGTTTCTGCATACGCTGAGCGAGTCGACGAGAACTGAGAACTGAGAACCGACCACTCTGCATCGGGGGGGACATTTCTATGTAACCTTGCGCAGTCATCGTGGTCGCCGTTACACTTTCTTTGTATTTGCCGGACCTCATGGATACGGAATGAATGCATGTAGGGAGGTGTTAGGTATGAATGATTTCCGGGGAAGACCAGAAAAGGGTGGGATAAATGACGCCAGCAGTGTTCTACAAGATCCCGTAGTGACTGCACTAGTAAGAAATATAGGTATCTTCGTGCTATTAATGTTCGTTTGAGGTTTACATCCATTGTCAAAGGGAAGGATGGGGGGTTACCGACGGCCCATTACCGCATTGTCGGTCACGCAGTCAGTATAACTTTGATGCCCACCCAAACTTCATCATACTATGCTCGCTTGTGACATATCAACCAAGTTTCTTCCATGGCGCGTACTTTACGTACCTCCATAAGCCCTCGGTATTTGCAAATGACCATGTGTGCCCAAATGTTTTAGTTAGAAAAGAGTCCATTAATGATGATGATGACTGAACGGTAAGGTATCAAATTTGCCGGAACGCCCCTAGTTTGTTAAAGGTTCAAAAAATTGATCAGATTTTGCCGCCCAAAATGTGGGATTTTCACCGCGTTGTGTCGGTAGATAACCTCCCTCATCCGATCGATAAATAAATAATATGGACAAGGCAAAGAAGGAATAGTGTCAACATGACGAAGCAGTAAAGCTGATGGAGAAGAAGAAGAAGAAGAAGACGAAGGGAATAATGTGGTATCTTTAGTAATAAATCTTACCCCCCCTCCCCCGATGAGAGGAAGGAGGAGGACATGTGGGTAAACAAAGTAAAATGTGTTTCCAAGAAGAAGGAAGGAAATGATGTAAGCCATGTATCCAAAACCCAAGAAAATCATGAACACGAGAAGAGATCAAGGGACAAAAAAAAGACAACGCTGAACCCTCCCAACGTATCCCAACGCCTTCAACCAAGAAGCAGTATTCCCAAATCCAAGCCTTTAACTTATCAATCCTAATCCGGCAATGAAATACCCCCCCAAGATGACCCTCCAAAAGTCCACCCCCCAGATCAAATCAACATCTCCTCCGATTCGGCGTGCTCAGCGGCAATATCTTTTTGCAAACCTTGCAATCCAGCTCCTGCGGCCTCTTGTGCGTGACCCAGCAGTCGCACACCCACACCGCATTCTTCTCTTTGTGGAGCTCGATCAGGACCCCCGGTCTGTAAAATTTCTTTTTGATGCCGCAGTCGATGCAGAAACGCCGGATCCCCCAGGTTTCTTGGATGCGGGGGGATTGGTCCGAACAAGAATAAGTGCCGGAGGAGGAGGAGGAAGGGCCGCGGCGAGTGTTGCCGGTTTGACCCTTGGTGGAGGCGGCGGCGGCGGCGAGGGAGGAGCGTGTTACAGAGGGATCGTAATGGGGGTTTGAGGTTAGAGAGAATGAAGAGGTGGAGGTGTGGGAGGATGTGGAAGGGGACAGAGGTGGGTTTTGTTTGGGGGAGCCTTCTTGATTTTGTTGTTGTTGTTGTTGTTGTTGTTGTTGTTGTTGTTGTTGTTGTTGTTGTTGTTGTTGTTGTTTTCTTGAGGAGGCGGAGTTCTTTTGGTCGTTGGCATTGGTCTTATTGTTGTTGTTGTTGTTGCTGCTCTCAGGCGCATCCTCCAGATCATTCTTCCACCTGAACAGCTCAAAGTTTTCGGGGCTCTTGACCTTGAAGCAGTGGTAGCACCCAAAGGAGCCGGGATGCTTGCCATCATCCTTGTCGCCGCCCCGGCCACCCGAGGAGGTGTTGTTGGGCCAGAATCGCTTGAAGTTGATCTCGGCGAACATGACGCACCGGATCTTGTCTTCTTCAGGGCACTTGGAGGGGTCAAAGTGATCTCTGAACCACCGGCTCGCCATCTGAGCCTTGGTGACATCGAAATAGTCCAGGTGTGACTGGATCATCATGACGATATCGTGTTTGTCTTTCAGTAAACGCTCAATAGGAGCCTTGTCGTGACGTTGCGTATGCGGAAGGGACATCATTGAGGACCCTGGCGCGGGAGCGAACGAGGGTAATATTGCGCCTGCTGAATGGCTGGGATAGGCCTGGGCGCTGGTGTAGCTGTACACAGGTTGATAGTTGTGTATCGGTACCTGGTAGCTGTGCATTGACTGCTGAGATGGGTAAGGGTGACCCATGTGTTGGTGGTAATCATATGAGGATGATGGTGGGTACGTTGTTGTTCGTTGTGACAAGGCCGGCATCGAAGGATAGAGCGACATTGGTGGCGGAGGGGCGACCTGAATATGCATGTACTGCGATGGGGCGGGGATTAATGACGAAGGGAGCGCCTGAGAGGTGTGGTGTGTGTGCTGATAGGACGACGGCGGGTTATACGTCCTGGTCAAGACCGGGGGACTTGCCATAATGTCAGAGTTGGAGTCCGTGACGGGTGACATGGTCCGAGAGGAAGACATGTCAGGTGTGCCGTGGGAGGGCGAAGAGGATATACTCGAGACCGAAGCCGAGCGAGCCTCTGGGGGGGACCTGGGCAGATGAGAGGTGGTCTGGTAGCCCACGGGGTAGACAGGCATCTCGCGATATAGATCTGGAGAGAAGTAAGGAGACTTTTGCTCAGGGGCAGGGGCGAGCAAACGATGTGATGAGCCACCGAATGGGTAGAGGTGTTGTGGTTGAGGGAATGGGACTACCTCGGTCATCTTCTGGTCGTCTAGAGAATGGTGCCAAGTAGAGGTAGCAGTGGGAGAAATTGGGTTGTGCACAGAGGCCAGCTCCTCGGAAGGAGAGCGTTTGTTTAAGTAGAGCATGATGAGTTTGTGTGATGTAGCTGGGGGGAGGGAAAAGATGAAGAATAGGTAGAGGTAGCCAGACGGGGAAAGTGCTGCAGAACTGAGGATAACGGTTTGGTCTCGGGACCTGGGAGGTACTTGATTGTAGGTTTAATACTGGAGAGCAAAAGCAAACGTGCTGGTGGTAGAAGCAGCTCCGGGCCGTGATTCGCAGAAAGGCCTATCAAGCAGTGCCTAAACTAGACGCCTGAACCACACAGTCGGGTTCTCTAGAACAGCAAAGCCCCGCCCCAAACGTTCGACCAGGGTGCCACTGAGGGATGCAGACGATGTGAAGCGATGGGTCTAGGTGGTATTGTCCTTGGTGTTGCCGTCGTTTGCGTCGAGGCCGGCAGGGTGATCAATGCAGGCTGTTCCGGAGGGGGAGTCGAGAGATGGTTAATTATGAAGCCTTGAAAATCACCATGGAAGAAAAAGAGCGAGCAATGGAGTATTCAAGTACTATCTCTCAGTGAGAGAAGACGGCGATCCTCAAACGGGTACCGAACACGATACTGGCATTGGAGATGTCGGGAAAACTAAAAGGCTTCCTTGTAGCCTGTTGCTACCTAGAGAAGAAGAAGACAGGGCCAGACTCGAATAGTGGCATCAGGGTCTGCGGTCCTAGGCCAGGATGTGTTCGTTGTGGATGAGGGTGAATGGGTCGATGGCGTCTGATGCTGTATGGAACATAGAGGTACGTAGGGTGAAATATGGATACTTGGACATCCCCATTCCGTCCCAGATACATGCATATTGGGGACGGGGGACGGGGGACGGTGGAGGGGGGTCCCATTTTTGTGTGTTCTCTTTCACCCACACACCTGACGCTATGCTGCCTGCCCTTGCGCACATGGCAAACAACTTGACCAGCTTACCTACTGCCCATGCCCAGGAAGCCTATTCGAGATAGTCAAGCGAGGGATGAGTAGCGTATTGTTCTTTGAAGAATACTGGGCAAGATGTGGAGAGAGATAGGGAAGCGGGGTGTAGAATACGTAGGTAGGCTGTTAAAAAAGAAAAACAATGTGGGATCATTTCCTCCCAATCGTGGCCATGATGAGAGGGGGGAAAAGGAAGACGAATGACTAGGTAGGTCGAGGGATGGGTGAGCTGCCCTGGAGCAGGGTCGACCCTGTACCGACTCCAGCCCCTGTCCGTCCCAGGGCACTGCACCAACATTAAGAAGTGTGCCCTGCGAGGCTTGTTGCTGTGTAGGTACCAGACTCCTGCAGGCCTACATCTGGGCCCTCCACTCCACACGCCAAACTGCGGATGGAATGCTTATGTTTTTATCCACGTCCCGGCTTGCCCCGGACTGGTCGGTCTGCCCAGAGAATCCATTCCCCACCTGTGTGCCCGTGTTTCCTTTTCTTCCCCGTTGCCGTTCGTCTCCTCACCAGGGCAGGGCCGCGCTACGGGGCTGAACAGCCTCCCAGGTACAGCCGACCAGACCCAGAGATGCTAAGCGCAACACAAGCTAGGAATAGGTGAGGCTGGGCTGCGCAGGTACGCACCCGGCCGACTTTGCTTTATGCCCGCCTTTCCTGAAGCGCACCTCCGAGAGTACCTACCTCTACTTGGTATGTATGTGGATCAGGGTCTGTAAAACGTTAACCAAAGGCGACGGAGGAATTGGAGGGGGAGCGCGGCAGACCCCGTAATTTCCATGTTGTGGGTTTGATGGGATTATCCCCATTTTGCTCGAGAGTACCTACCTACCTATCTCTCACCCCTTGGTTCCGTTGCGAGGCAGCATCGAGGTCGGTCCCATATTGAGTGCCATTGACAGGTCTGGCATTGCTCGTCTGGATGATATGCTTCCGTTCCCCGGGTTACATTGAAGCTCGATTTTGCTGCCGAGGGGTACGTAGCAGATCCCGTCCTACCCCGTATGGGCCCTTCCCCCCATCAGTTCGTCATCTCCGTCATTCCCGTTGTGCCCTCAGGACCGTGGAGACGTTATGTCACATGAGGAATACCACCATCATCTCTGGGAGGTTCTTCTCATTGCTGCGCACAATCTTGTGCTCTAACCGCGCCAACCTGCGTTGGGCAGGCCGTGGTTACCTATCTTTCAGGGCCGTTATCCAAGCGCTGAATCCGACGTGCCGGGTGTCGCTTCTCCCCTTTTGACCTACTACCAGTACTTGCCCCAACAAATGGGTCTGCTTCTTTCATCAGTAGTGCCGCTGTGTCCCCGCTACAGGTGCTCACCTCATTGCACCTCGTGTGTCGCAGTCTGGTTACTTTCTGGGTATAAGTATAGTCTGGCCGCAAGCAGACTACTGTACCGTTTTTTTTACCTGCTGCGGCATACTGCGCCTAGTTTGCAACCCCCAATGACCACATCTATGGGTGTCCTCATGTACGCCGATCCAGAATCGGGAAGGTCGAGTTCCAACTTTCCTCTGATATCGAACCTCGCTGCAAGCTGGATGCTGGAAGGCAGCCCCCGTTGCGAATGGCGCCAGAGGTGAGGGGTGTTGAGACAGGAAAAAAAAACAGAAGAGAGTGGGAAGGGGGGGTGGAGATTTCCGATTCGTCATGCCCAGTTGACGTCGCAATTGACGGGGGCAAAATAGAGAGGAAACCCACCAAAAAACTTGTAAGGTACATATTGCAACACACTATTGAGGGCGAGACGTAGGTAGTAGGTAGGTACCCGACTTTGGGACCAAAGATGGATCCAGAGCGGCACAACATGCCCGAGCCGATCTCGTGGACGCATGCCGCATCCATCCTGAGTGGTGAATCCTTCCTTCGGGGCGGCCCTTTTTTTTCTTTTTTTGTGTGTCTCATGTTTCTGCGCAGGCAGGAGTGCAGCTGTTGCATCGTTGCATTGCTTGAGGAGTATCGACAACGAATTGATTTCAACCATTCATCATTAGGAACCAAACCGGAAACCACTGTCGACCTGACTGACTCGTTTGCGGGACTCGTCGGCAGGCTTGTTTTTGGAACTGAAGGAAGGCACTCGTCCAAGGAAATCCGAAAGGCAAGTACACTACACTAGAACCCAATGGGGGGGGGGGGGGGGGGGGTACAGGAAAGCGGGGCGTCGGCCACCTACACAGTACGTACTTAGCTTCAAGTTCCTCCTGCCAGACATAACGAATGGTGGAGTAGCGGCCAGCCCTCTAGTGGAGCCCTCAATCGCCGTCGGCCAACGGGCGCGCACCGCTTGGCGCCAGTGGATAGTGCAGACAATGTTCCCGAACTCTCGGGACCAAGCGAGCCTTTCCATTGGCCTTCCTACGGACAGAATTTCTCGGTTCCAAACTGTCGGGTCGTGGGAACCCTAACCCTAATGCCTTTTTTTCCCTTTTTTTTTGTTTTTTTTTTTTCTTTTTTTTTTGTATTTCGTGCTTTTGTGTTTTCTGTCATTGACCATTTTGCCTTCCCTTCATTGCCTCGTCCACAATCTATTTCCCGTCCTTTCTTTTTTTCTTATTAGCACGGCGTAGCGCAGCAACTCGCAGCCTTTTGTTATTCTTCCTCTGGCCCTCTCTCTCTCTCTCCTCCGTCTCTGTCTCTCCGCCGCCGCCACGCACCTCCAGTGGCATCGATCACTGCACGCCCGCATCGATCACTGACAATGCATGATGTGAATGGCCGGCACCACCACCACCACTCAAGTTCACCACCCCCCTCTCCTGGGCGCTGCTGGCTGGCTGTCGGAGAGCGGAGCCTCTTCAGGACTCAGCTGCAGAAAGATATCTTTTCGGGTACCCTAGACGGAACGAACAGCCAATCTCGCAACAACAACTCCTTTTCTTTCCCGGATGCAGCTCACTGAAATTTGACAGGCTGAGAAGAATGCTGCCGAAGGGCGGTCATGACTGCTGCAGACTGCATGCTGCAAGTCCAGGTACCGGAACTGCCAGGCCGACCACGCTATTGATTTCAAAAACTCGCCAGTCCCAAACCCTCGGTATCGTCTCCTGTCATGTGAGTGGCAGTCGTAATAAGCTGTGGCAGGGTGTTGAGTGTCTCTTCCTTTGGACAAAGTGTTGTTGTCGTTGTGATTGGACCATTACCTCGTCTCACTCATCCGCGCCCGTCATGAAGATGACTTTCGGCTGCTACCGTCCCGAGCAACCCTCGAACTTGACGTGGCACCGCATACTGCCCCTTTTTTTGCTTTTGTATAACGTATTGGTTGCACCATCCATCAGTCAGGCTCCTGTGCCACGATGCCGTTACTACCATCGACACTCGGGGGACAGTTTTGGGCCTGGCGAGCCTGGCTCAGTTCATCGGCAATTGATTGCTCAAACAAGCCCCCCTGTATTGTATGATGCACTGCAGGGACTGAGAGACAGACGGCCCCTCAACCTGTAACGCTCAAGCCGCTGCGCCGCGACAGCCCTCTAGGCCGTCTCAGCAATTATCCAAGACGGATGACCACTTCAGGTACTGAATGCTTGCAGGGAACTTGAAGATCATGGAAATGGTTATGATCAGTCACATCTTTCGGTCGATGTCATCGCTATCGGTACCAGCGGGACCGAAAATGACGGGTGAGGGACGGCCGTCCCGTGTACCTAGCGAGGTGTGCAACTTTATATTGAAACTTGGCCAATGATGATTAAAGCCGGTGGATAGTCAAGCGAGCTGCAACTCGTTCTGGATTCCGTAAGCTGTGGTCGGTGCTCGGTGGTGATGGTGGTGGTGGTGGTGAAGTCTTCTTCAGCGTTAAGTTGTCTCGTCTCTGCCGGAGAGTTGCCATTCGCAAAGAGGACTGGACGCTCAAAGTGAGACCAGCGGAACACAGTGTGTCCCGAAATGATTTCAAACGGTGCTCGTCCTCGTTGGCTTCAGTTGGGCTGTGCAGGGTATGTGTGGGGGCTCAGGGGTGTTGTTGTTGCTCTGGGGTCCAAAAAGACAAAATGCTACCTGGCATGTGCCAACCCTCACGCCATTCAACCGCTCCGGCCAATCAGAAGGGCGCTTCTGTAATGGGAAAGTGCCAAGGCTGGTTGTTGAGAGTTGAAATTCCAATTTTTCAGCCACTGCGTGTATTCGTTCAGTGCAACATGGGCCGGCCTACCTGGCCAACTTGCAGAAACAAGCGCGGTGACGAGAGTCTTCTAGAGAGAGACAGGTACATTTCCTACATACCACAGGTACATCGCTTCTTCGGCTTTCAAAACACCACCTTGAAGCCATGCTTGAATACATAGGGAGGAGGAAGGGGGGGTGCAGAACTTCATCGTACCTTGTCCTTGACGCCGAGCTTCGTTTGACAAATCCCCGTGCCTATTTACGCAATGTGGGGATGCCTCTAGTAAAAGATCGATCCCGCCGTGGGCCTTCCGCTGCCGTCCGTCAACCGAAGACCGTCTTGTGATCTCCAGAGCTTCTCAGAGAGGAGTTTAGTGTACTATGTACACTACACTAGAGGACGAAAACCCTCATATCCTGACTGCCAAGCGTAATAGCCATGCTATTAAGGCAATTTGCGTTCTTCCACCACTCATCGGGATCGCATTTAGTTAGCCGAGCTTATACTCTTTTACTAGTGTAGTGCTAGTGGTTCCCTAATAGGGAGGAGGGTATCTCGGTACACACACGGTGCTCTTTCTCGAAAATGACGCCAGGTGTTGCGATTGGCTTGCTTCCCGAGGAACTGCCCAGCTCTGCCCATAATCGAGAATGGTTCAATCGTTTATTTCATTTTTTTCTTCTTCTTTTCTTTTCTCGATAACGCTTTGCTGATTCAAAGTCTGGTGGCTTTGCGGGTTTAGTACGGATACATATGTAACTGAGTCATGGTCAGAGCAAACTACTAGAATTACAGGGAGTAATCAGGCATATTGGAAAACCCCGCTACCACAATACAAAACGCCCGTCCACGGCGGTGTAGACAAGTAAGTGTTGTAGGACGACGACGCGCAAAGTTTGCCCATGTGCTGCCATTTTGGGTCCAGTCAGTTAGCTCGGGTTTCAATGTGTCTTGGGATCATGAAGATGAAGAATGATTGTTGTCGAGTGGAGGACAGGCTGTGGGGAACGGCACTTCTTCTCCTTCCTGGTTGGTGCCGTTGCGAACCTCACTCCATCATGAGAACGGACCCGACCCGGCAGCGGTGACATCGGTCCGGCAGTGGATCCCCGAATCATCAACATGAGAGCCCGATGGGACATGTACATACTGACTGATTACCAACTCATTCCGGCACTATGTATGGAAGACGGCAACAATTCGAAGCAGCAGGAGGGGTTTTTTTCTTCTTTCGCATTAAGGGGTGCCTCACTTACATACTGAACTGGGAATTCGGGCCGCAGAAATGTTTGCGTCTAATGGATCAGGTTGGAGTTTACCCATGTGGTTGCAAAAGAGGGGGCTTGCATTAACAGGGGACATGACTATACACGAATGCGCCCGTGGGCATCAACACAGTTGAGGATGCTTGTCTGCAAATGTTGAGTTGCGTCGCGTTTCGGACAGATGGAAATGAAGGAGAACAATGCTCGAGACTGACTGCTGGCCTTCAACGTTCGACCTTTTCAGGTATCCCAGAGTCGGATCTCTTCTTGCCCGTGCCTAGGCTCATCTCTGCTACCTCTAACCGCCTTTGGGTTCTCCCCTGGCCTCGTGCCATGGACGGACGGTGCGTGGGAAGCGATCGACGGCGAAGGGTTCCCCCGTCCAACCCTCAAGGCCGAATTGCCAGTGGAAAGTCACCTTGCGGTTCCCCGGCGCGAGCCCTACTGCCCTAGGGAAGGTGCCCGAGATGGCCTGAAGGATGTTCCTTCCACCTCATCCCAGCAATCCCCATACTGCCTGACTGCCCGCTACTAGCGACTTGGCGGGGACAAGACGGGTGAGGGAACCGCAACTGCCTGGCCCGTTGACTCGGTATCTTGCAGGGCCGGGTGGTGGTTAGGTGAGCGCTAACACCGCCAGGGAGAGCACAGGGTGGGTCCGCGGAAGGCCAACCTCGTTCGCCTTGTTGGCAGAATGGACTCCCCTCCCTAGGCCTCGAGGTAGCTTGGGTAGGTATGGAGGTGCTCCTATTTCCGACGAGATTAGCTTCTCATTTTTGCTTTTTTTACCCTATCACTTCATCATGTTTGATTGGCCTTGACCGCCATCATCCCAGTTCCGGGTGCGCGTCCCTCAGCCCTTGACTTTCGCGGATCGGATTTGTCTGTCCCGGCTGGAGACGGCCAGTGGAAATCGTCGGCTGCTCTGCTGGAGGAAGTCGCAATGACGGCTGTGATAACCGAATCGGACGAGCTCCTTCCTCGATAGGGAAGGAGGAGGTGCTTCCATTACTACCTTAGGACTCTCTAGTAGCATACACTGTAGTGGCATATCACGGAAATCGGTCCTTAATCTCCAGGTGCGACATGCCGTTACGCATGGCAGTACAGCTGTCCGGCACCTGTAGAACCGCATCGAAAAAAAAACTTGGTTGCTGTTCATCCTTGCAATGAGCCGAGGTATGGACTTGGATTCTAGGCCCAACACCTTACTCACATCACCCTCTTGTGAGCTTCTCCCGGCTGTCTCAAATTATTTGTCATTTACCCTGGTATGCTAGAAGAGGAGCTTACACAGCGGCGTCAACTCTTCTGGGGAGCTTCTCAGTAGGGCAGCTGTAGCCAGGATCTGTAGGTTTTCCCGCCAATCTTCTACGAGTAGGCGTGTAGGCAAAGATGCTGGTGGTGGCTGGGACACTTTGACGATGGAAAGCCTCAATGGCTAGCATCGCGTTTTGCTTAGGCTTCTTTAGGGTCATCTCTGGTTGACCTGAATCTCCATTGTCCATCTTCATCCCTGTACATGGCAATCCGGATATGCCCAACTCTGTCCATCAAGCCGCCTGGCACGTCCATGCCATCCCCGACGTGGGCATGAATGTTGTCGTCGACTCGGACGAACAACATGGGCAACGCATCTCCTTTCCAAGCAGACACTCCATGACGAGCACTGATGACAACGGTACGGACAAAGTAGTAGAAACTGATCAGTAGCATGCAGCCGGGGTAAAACATCCACCACCACTGAACTCTGATAAAAGGCGCAAGCTGCGTGGCAGATCCAGCATATACCTTGGTGCCGCCCAGTCCGTTGGAGAGTCTCCCATTGATACGAAATTCGGCCGTCATGGCTCGCGTGAAGCTCTCCATCCAGGCCTCCAGGTTATTGGTTGCGTTCCACATGGCTTCAACCCAGTCCGACGAGTAATCCAGCATGTTTGTGTCGGCGCGGACCACTCCAGACGTTATGTCAGCCATGAACGATCGCAAAGCAGTTATGGCCTCATTGGATACCGAGTAGGTCGTCGTGTTGTCAGCATTTAGATAGTCAGGCAGGCCGATGAAGGAATACCCAGCGCCATGGAGGTTACCACCAACGACATGTGCACGTTCCGTGGTGGACCAGTTTCCCACAATGGTCTCATTGTGCGTCCCATCATAGACCAGGAGCTTGAAACTCTGGACGCAGAACCATAGAGCACATTCGGTACCCGTGACCGACAATCCCTGATCTTCAGATTGGACGAGGGAGAGCATGTCAAAAACCGAAAAGTAGGCCCGATTTGTCGACGTGATGGGATGAGATGTTCCGTTGGAGGGAGCTACTTTGAAGATGTTGAACTCGGCCGCTGGATCCATGGGAACATCCAGTGTGTTACCGGAGTCAACGCTGTATGTGCACATGCGTGAAGTTTCATTGCAAGTCGATGAGACGTTGTTGACTGTGACACACTCTCCACAAGCCGCCAAAGTCGGAAACACTGGCCAAGAACAGTTTCCGGTTTCGCAGTACACAGGGAGCCTCGACATCTCGGTCGAGATGATGCCGCTGTAAATGGCTGCCTTTGTAGAGAGCGACGGTACCAAGTCTCCAAGGTAGCCTCCTCGCCTCATATAAGCGTCCTAGACTTCGGATCGTGGAGGAGGCGGTGCCGGACCGTACCCACGGTTGAGAATTCGGGGACGCTGCTCAAAGAGAACCATTTGCTGGCTGAAGGTTTCAAACCAGTGTGATAGGATGATGATAAGTGCACCGATACACCCAAGATGTTTGAGCTTCATCCGCCAGAGTAAGCGCAAGCTGCCTCGTATTCCTCGAGACGATCCATCAAAGACGCTGAAGTCCGATAGCAGCGCATCGTGGCTGTAACGTTGTTGCGAGATTTCCGATACCCAAAGCCACGCACCTTGGCTTAGGCAAGAGCCAACGAAGCCCATTAGTGAGAGTCGGAAGATTGTGACCATGACAATGAGGACCGAGTCAAATTGTACTCCGACACCCAATTCAGGCACAAGCTGGTTGTCGTAGTATCTGAGAAGAATCACCAGCCCAACTGCCGTGAAAACGCATATGATGGCGTACCAGAACTCTTGCTGCCACTAAGCTGCGTAGGTGAAATGTTTTCTGGCACGAGCCCTCTGGCTGGGGCGATGCGGAACTCCCTGCTTCTCCAGCTCTGGCCCAAGGTCAATATCAGTGAAAGCCTCGTGCACTTCGTCTTTGTCTGGATGGGAGGCAAAGGTCATATCTCGGCGTTCTTCCGGCTGTTGAGTATCGATCCGGTGACTGGTCCTGGGAGATAAATGCTCAGATGGTTCTCTGATGCTGCTGATGGGTACGTGGCGGCGAGTACCGCTCTCGCTCACTCCGTCGCCTGCAGCCCAAGGATCCATTGCGCAAGACGGAGGAGGCTGGATGGGTTGAGTACGCTGGAAATTTATTTCAAGGTGAGGCGAAGCTGTTGAAAGATGCTAGCGAGGTCCTGCGCAAACGGATACTGGTGGTGATAGGTTGGATATCGAAGTTAAAGATGTTAGGTCACGAAGACAAGGTGCTGGTGATGTGATGGAGAGAGAGTCTCTTTGTAATGGGGCGATGACTTGACTGACCACTGCAAGACTTTCCTCCTTCGGGAAGGACCGAGGTTGTCTCCATCTCGATCGCATCGCGTAACGGGATCACTGGACCTTCCGCAACTTTCCATATCATCTTACATGGCAGGTGATTCTGACAAAAGATAACTGGAAAACACGGAATATGCTCTGTGTGATTTGAGGGCAAGAGTAGGCTGTGCAACTGCTCCCAGTCGACAGAGGGTATTGATGAGGCGGAGCGACATGACGCAAGCCTCCATGGACCGGTATAAGGACTCGGACCTCCACATCCTCCTTCTAGGAAGCAGATACTATCATAAGCTTCAGGATGACCATTTTCCTTCCACTTCTTTTGGATTCCCAAATGATGAGTGAAGGTATTTTTTCCGTAATCAGCATGAGATCATTTGTGTTCTTTTCCCTCGGCATCGGCGGGGTAGTGGCGCACGGTATCCCTCATTCCTTCTCCTCCTCCTCTTCGTCCTTCTGGGTCTCCAGCAACAACAGAGGACATCTAACTTCGCTTGATGACCCAACTGAAGACGACATCGATATCGTGACGGGAAGTCAGTTTCACGGACTCAAGACGTTCGCCAGCCTTCCCTATGTGAATTGTTTTTCGGACGAAGAAGCGGCCTCCAAGAAATACGACATTGCTGTTCTTGGCGCTCCCTTTGATACGGTTCGTCTTGTTTCTTTCCTCTTTGGCAAGATTAGCCCAGTTGTCTTACCAGAAACACACTTTCTTGCAGGCTGTCACCGGACGACCAGGAGCCCGCTATGGGCCGACAGGAATTAGAATCGGAAGTCAACGCCTTGGAGGATTCGATTACTACACGGGTAAGTACGTTTCGGCTTTCAACCTCTCTGCGGCACTTACTGCAGTACCACCACCACCATCTCAAGGACCGACCATCGAGTTCCCCAATTCTCGAGCTATGGTACCTCCAAAGTACACAGTGGTACCCAATATAGATGATAACTCATCGCCAAACAAAACCCCACTGAGAATACCACTCGAAAATTGTTAAGGTCACCGCTCCCAGATTCCAACTAACTCGATGTAATGGTTGGTTACTTGCAGACGAAGATGCATTGCATGAATGGGCTACCATCGTGGACTGCGGCGACGCAACCTTGACCTGGCTCGACAATACCGTTGCCTTCAAGCATCTCGACAAGGCGCATCGAGTCATATCCGGACGGCCCACCGCCAACGACACGGTTGCAACGGTGCCGAGAATATTGACGTTGGGTGGTGATCACAGCACCACTCTTTCGGCACTGCGATCAACGTTTCAACGATGGGGTCAGGTGTCGGTGATACATTTCGATAGTCACATCGGTGAGTGTGTCGATGCGGCAGCCTAGCATGTGACCACTAACCTCACGACAGACACATGGAGTCCCGACGTTCTCGGAGGCATCTCTGACTATGCGTAAGTCAATCTTCCAGACCCAAACAGAGGCACTCATCGAGGCTCAAAGACAACTCACTAAGTAACACTCCCTGTGGGCACAGAGGTCTCAACCACGGAACCTTCCTCCACATCGCCCACGAAGAAGTAAGGTCCCCTCATCGACCGCTCATAACATCCACCCAATTACTGACACAGAGTCCTCCAGGGATTAATCCGCAACACCTCCATCCACGCCGGCACTCGCGGCCCTATTATTATGCACAGTGACCGCGATAACGACAAGCGCTGCGGCTTCGCCGTCATCACAGCCCGGGACATTGACAAGCACGGTAGCGATTGGATCATCTCCACCATCAAGGCCCGAGTGGGTAACTCGAGGGTGTACATCAGCGTCGATATTGACGTTCTGGATCCGGCGTTTGCTCCGGGCACGGGCACCGCTGAGCCAGGTGGCTGGTCGACGAGGGAACTGCTGACTATCATTGACGGGCTGAGAGGCTTATCTGTCGTCGGGGCCGATGTGGTTGAGGTGAGTCCGGTTTATGATAATACGGGGGAGACGACGGTTTTGGCGGCTGCGCAGGTTGGGCTGTCGCTCATTAGTTTGATGGTGGCGAGGCCGGTGAGTGACTGATGGATCATTGCGAGCGGTTGTGCTGGTTAGCCTGCAGTGATGCAGATAAAGCAAAGCAAAGCAAAGGTTCGAACGTCTACAAATCTGGATTGACACCATCTTCTGTGCTCGTAGTACCGTACATTACAATGCCGGTTTGCTTGTTAGTTTGTTATATCAATTACGTGTTCAATGGGGTAGTTTTGGGGCTCTTATTAACCTTTCCAGAGAGAAACTGTCCTTCATTTGAAGCGATACGGGACAATGGCAAGGGATTGCATCATCATAGAAGCCTCTAATAGATATCCCCTAAGTCTCTTTCTATCTCCAAGGCCTTGAAGACGCGATAAAAAGCCAAACTCTTTTCTATATCCAGTGAAGCCTTAACCCTTTGGACCAGACTAAGAAAACAAATCAGGGCTAAATTGTACTTACACTGGTCTCCTCGCCGTTTCGGCATCAGTACACATTCCGCGAAGAAAAAAAAAAAAAAAAAAAAAAAAAAAAAAAAACAGTAGCAATTAGGCAAGCATCAAATATTGAGACCATTGCTAAATTTGTTCAATTTGGTCGAAGGAATAGAGTAACGGATACGGTCAAGGTCAAAGAACACACAAGACACCGAAATCACCACGCCAAATGCACCCAAGTGATAAGGAAAAGTCCGTAATAAAACTTGATAATGGGTTACAAGAAAAAGAACATCTTCCCCAAGGTTTTGCTTTACTGTTGACCCTTTTTTCCACTTGGTTTATCTGCGTCGTTTTGCTAAGCGTGGCAGTCTTGCTCCGGCAGGTATTCATGGGGAAGTTAAAGCAAAATATCGTGGAAAGTCAGCAAAATGAAAGACGATCAAAACGGGGAGAGGGGGGTTTGGTTGGGGTTATCTGACCTAACTCACAGACGAATGGACAGCGCCGTTATCTTGTAGATCCTTTTGGGATCAGAAGTGGCGTCGAGGGCAGAGAGGAAACACGTACTTCTACCAGTAGATGACAGAATGCATCACCATCTTTCAACAGACGACTGGGCAACGGACCAAAAACGAATCTCCCCTTTTCATTCTCTGTCTGATGGGTGAAAACAACAAACGCCGTGCTCAACAATACTGATCATGACAACGCAACAGACAAACAAAACTGCGGCGTAATAACAGACTCTCGTGCTTCTCATCGTCCCCACCCATATACTGTGTCATAATGTCATTACGCTCTTCTCCTTGCCAGCCATACCCTCGCACATTCTGCTCGCTGTCCTTCCATCTACCCTCGACCACCTTTTATTCCATCCCCCTCACCGACCCTCTTACCGACCCCCTGCCTGACGACGGGGTAACATCACCCGCGAACCTCGCCCTAGGAGCATGTCCAACCGCCTGCAAAGAAGGATTACCGGTCGAGCCTAGGCCACTTCCAAAGTGATGCCAGCAATTAGGTGCTTGGAGGATATACCTATAATCACAAGAAACGGAGAGTATCCAAGGATGTGTCAGCCAATTTAAACGTCCATCACCACCGACCACAGATATTCAGCTTCTCCGTGCGAACATTATTAAACCAACCCCCTCAACAAGACCAACCTCCCATCCCTCCTCACAACCAAGCACGAGAACCTTGCAGGACCAAAAAGCACATACCTAGCCATAGCCTCTCGAAACCGACTCTTATACTCCTTCGGACTCGTCACCGTCGGCCGATTCCTCCCTCCCCCCGCAAACCCCCTATCTTTGATCCAGCTTTCGAGGCGTTTGTCCCACGTCCAGGTGCGAATGCAATCAATCATGCCCACCACCAGCTCCTTCTTGTTCTCCTCGACGGCGATCATCAACGAGTAATCCATCACGTTTTGGCGAGCGAGGAAAAGCGTATCGTTCCATACCGATGCGCGCAGGAGCCGTTTGGAGTGCTCCCGTGCGAAGAGAGGGGATTCCCAGATGTACTCGACCATGTTTTCGTCCAACAAAACTTCGTTTTGTTCGCCGGTTGATTGGATCTTTCTATTGCGCATGGACCCCTTGAGGTCGAACGTGCGGGTTGGTGAGCGGTCGTAGAACAAATTCTCCATGAGAAGCAGGTCAAGTTTGACTTCCGTGTTGGTGATGGGGTTTTTGATGATTACTTGGAAGAAACCCAACATCTTGGCGATGACGGAGGGGAGTTCATGAAACAGGGCTTGGGCCATAAACTCAAAGTAGACGGGCGCAAAACCGAGAAAGGCGGAGGTCTCGACGGGAGAAAGCGATTTCATGACGAGTCGGTCGTCGAGAGTCTTGAGGAAGACCGATTTGGTCTTGCCGCCTTTGGAGTCCCATTTGAGACAGCGAGAGAGCGATTCGACAATGCGGTCGCCGACGCCGCATTTGCGTCGTAACGCGTCGAATTGCTCGGCGAAGAAGATCTTGCAGGTGAACTTGCCGGAGCCTTCCATGAATTGGAACTTGAGGTGGGTGCCAAAGGGGCGGAGCATGCTCTGTTCTAGTTCGGCTTCGCTGAGGTCTGGACCGGCGCCGCCGCTCTTAATCTCCAGCATGCCGCTGTCACTGCTCTCTTCGAAATCCTGGGACGCTGGCTCTTGCTGTTGCTCTTTCTGCTGCCTTTGTGATTGTTGCTGCTGCTGGGTTCTCCTAGAGTTCCTTCGAATGTTTCGAAGTTGGATATGGTAATCCGTGGAGTTCATCGCAAAGGCCACAACCGAACTTGGCTCGTCTTCTCTGACAATCACGTTTGAGTCTGTAAACATGTGGTCGGTTGAATTGTAAGGGTAGTCAAGCGTAGGCCATCCACTGGCGGAGCGTTCGGCCCAGAAGTTGGTGAGCATTGTCATGAGACTCTTCCTTTGATGCTTCGGCAGCTCTTCAGGTATTTCCTCACTTGGCTCGATGGATGCAGCAAGGTCCCTCACATCGGTCGGGATATCGTCATACGTATATGATGACCGGTCGGCATCACTATCTGCACCTTCACCATCGGAGTCAGCTTCACTCTCGTGTTGTTCTTCGTCTCCCTCCGCTTCATGGTTCCCATCTTGATGGGTATGCTCTTGAGATGGGATCTCGATCGACGAAGTGCGGCCATGGTCTGCAGACAATCTGGCAGAATCCCCTTGGATTTGATCCGATGGAAAGGAGCCCTCTATTGGTCTTCTGTCTTTCGAGTCCTTGTCACCAGGATGGCCCTCTTCCGCGGTACCGGGTTCTTGAACGGCCTGGTCGACATCCTCGTAAATCTCCACGATAGCCTTGGTTGTTGAACGTGGCAGATATGCACGAGGAAAAGACATCTTGGCTTGCCGCTCTCTCTTGTCCTTGATCCGCTCCTTCTCAAACTCTCGACTCAACTCCTCAAAGTGACGTGCAAGAGTGAACACCTTCGAATTCCTATGTCGATAGCGTGGGATGGCAGAAGGGCGGATCTTCATCCCAAGGAACTTCTTATCTCCCTTGGCAGATGAGCCGTCCCCTGTTGCCCGTGCGAGATCACCCGGCTCTGGCATCTTATGCTCCTTAGCCTTCGGGATAGCGGACTGGAGCTTCGGAATAACTCCCACCGGCTGCGAAATGGCCCGTGTTAAGGGAGGCGATAACGCCAAACCCGCCTTACGAGATGACGTGCGCTCCGGTACAATGGGCCTGTAACCTTCCATCGAACCCTCGCCGCCCGCAGCATGGGTAGTAGCCTCAGGCATGGCTACATGTTGTTCTCGGCGCTTGGGTTCCATCATCTCTGCCAGAGACGACTCATGAGGCGCTTCGTTAACTTTTGAGAGAGATGTTGGTTGTTGTGTGGGGGCTGCGGGCGCAACAATCGGCGTTGGCTCATTGACGGTGACCTTTGCTGCTTCGAGGACGGGATCCCCCTTCCTAAGGAGCGTGGGCGAGGATGCAGTTGCAAGGTCAAGATGCTCAACTCCATCCAGGATGGAGCCGGCCTCTTCTACTGCTTCCTCCCTCACCACAGGAATAGGTTTGGTCGCTGAAGACACTGGAGAATGCGTCTTGGGACTGGGGCCTTCATCTTCCGTTGGCTGCGATGGCTTTTCTTTCACCTCAATTTCGCTGGCGTTGACATGGGAGTGAGTTATCTCAGGCTTCTCCCCAAGTTCAGCACCTGAGGATCCAGATTTTGGGTCAAACATCTTCTTCAGCTGGATGATAGTCAACTGACGAACATCTTTGTCCGAAAGGAAGTCGGCCTCAAATTTAGTGAATGCGACGTCCCATTCAGTAGCTCTCTCAGCCATCTGACGTATGACTCCGTTCATGGGAAGAACCTCGTAGTACTTTGAGCCCATGTAGGCATCCTGGAGGTCCTGAATCAGCTCGGCCTGATCCTCTTGTGCCTTCTTTGTCATTCTTTCCACCTCAGCCTTGCAATGCTCCGTTTTCTCCGGCAAGACGCTATCGATTCTGATGCTCTTCAGCCTGGCTTTTACGGAGTTGATGAAGCGGTTCCAGCGCTCTTCGGCCTTGAGAAAGACTTGATTTTTCAACTCCAGATCATGGTCAACCTTCCAGGTGATACGAGATCTAGGTACAATGATTTCGTACAAGTCGATCGGGTCGTAGTGTATCCTGACGGCAATGTCGCGGTATAGGTAGTAAAAGAACCGAACATGGTCTTTTTTATGATCGTGAGGACATCCTGTCTCAGGATGAAGGCGTAGACCACGGCTCCAGAAAGACAGTTCCAGATACTTTGCGAAAGAATACTTCCAGGTGCTTACTGACATGGGCATCAGTCCGAAATGTTTGTTGCATAACTTGCAGTAATTCCACATGCAGATGCCGGTGCCATCTTGCCAACCATCCCTTTCGTGCGGTTTCTCGGGGAAGTTCTCTGGCCATTTTGGCTTGTCCTCCACCATGACAGTAATTCGCGCGTTTTCGTGAACATATGTCTGGTAATGCTCAAACATCTTTCGGTCGCATCCATTGGAGTGGCAGATTGAGTCGGCGCTTTCGCAAACGTCCTCTATGTACTGCCCCAGGGTGCAATCTTGGTACATTCCACTAAGTGGGTCTGGATTCTCCTTGTAGAACTCAAAGGCGACCACGCTGGGCTCCGTGCATGGAACTTGGGTCACGTTGCATGTGACTGAGTACAGAATAACGATGCTCTGATGGGAGTATGGATCGAACAGGTCGAGGCTTCCCTGAATATAATTCTCCCATTGTCTGGTTTGGGTTTGATAGTTGTACAAGGCCTTGTCGTATTCCGCATCATGGACAGCATGGAGCACCTCCATGATGTGGCGCGGTGCCTTTTGGCCAAGTTCATGCACCATTTCAGGCTTGATAAGCTGAAATTGCCTAGGCTGAGGCTCACTCTTCTCGCTTTCTCCGAGTTCTTCGACGATGTCCTGGTCACGAAGGCGTTTGAGATACACCAGACGCCTCTCCTGCTCTCGGGCTTTCATGAGCAGGTAAGGTTGAGTGAACTTGACGAAGGGTGACGCAGAGAGAATTCTGGTCTCATATTTGGCTACCATGTCACCATAATATGTCGGCATAGGCAAGTTTTCCGCACCTTGACCTTCATGGGTTTCTGACTCAGCGCGAAGCAATTCCTCCTCAGTCTCTTCCTTGATCGACGAGCTGGTGTCGAGGGCGGCGGCTGAATGTTCCTCAGCCGAATTTATGCTCCCGACAGGTCTAGCAGTCGCTTGAGATGGTTCTAAAGACTGATCATGTTCAGAGATGTGGTGGATCACGCTGTGAGGGGAATTTTTCCCAGTCTGCGCGCTTGGAGTAGCTGACGACGGGTCTTGACTGCCGTTACTCAGGAGCTTCGTAGTTGATCGTGGAGGGGACTCGAGCTCTTCAGGCACAAAAACAAATTCATCGCGCATAAGACAGGATTCGAGCTTTAGGTTGTAAACCACATAAACCATGAACTCGGTGATTCTCTTCATGCGGGACAGAATCTCTGTCGACCCGCCGCGAAGAGCAATAGTACAGCCGCGCTCTTTTGGGCAGCCAGAGATGAAAATGTACGTCTTCTTCCTGCCTTTGAGCTCCTTGTTGACGAAGGTCTTGACTTCAAAGCTTTGGCAGGTTCCGACGTGCGCACCCAAGCTTAGCATATCCATGGATGAGATGATGGGAATATTGGCAATTCTGGAGACAGCCTCGATGACTGACGGCTTGACGTTATACACGACCGCAACTTCGGCTTCCGAGAGATATTGTAAAGCCACGCCAGAAACGTTCTTTTCGACGAGCAACACCCGAGGCTCGAGGTTCAGGATTCGGTTCACCACCATCCTCAAATACTCCTTTTCCTGCTCTATGACCGGCTGCAAGCTCATAAAATGCTGCTCCTGGTGCCGCTGATACTCGATGGGAAAAGTGATGATGACGATTTTGGGATTCTCGATCTTGCGGGGCATGGTCTTGAGGGCCAAGTTCTTGGAAAAGACGACTCCATGGACGTAAGCAGTATCGCCAGGTTTGCCGCCAGGTATCTTTTTCAGCTTGATCCAGTGGCGAATGTCCATGTCATCTCCGTTACGGACATCCGGATCAACGTCATCGGCACATCTATCAAGGATTGGGATGAGGGCCTTTTCCCACGCTGCAGGGTTGGGGATTTCTGCATCGTTCAAAAGCTGCCGGAAAAGCTTCTTGACGTGGTTCATGCTTATGGGGTTTAATCCACCGGCTGATGACCTGCCCTCGAAGTAAGAATCCCTTCTACTGAGTGCAGATGCTTCGACAACTCCAGGATTATCCCAGAGAGACAAGGCGTCAGCTGAAGCACCCGGGTTTAGCATCATGCTAAAGATGCCAGATCTTGGGCGAGGTGACCGCAGCGGATGGCCCGTGACACTTGCAGTGCTGAGATTTCTCTTTCGGGTTGGCCGGGTGTGGAGAGAGAGAGTTGGTAAGCCAGTATCTTCGTGGCCTCTGCTGGTATAACTAAGTCCGCTGATGCTCTTCTCGCCGTGACGGAACCGATGTTTTCTGTTTGCAGCATTCATAAAGGCACCCATGCTTGTTTTGTCGGGATCGAGGCTGGCCGCTGGCACATCATTGCTGTTCATGGTTGCAAATATGCTACTCATTTGTTCGTCATCAGTTGACTCGTCCGACATGTAAGGGGCAAGTTCTGGATCAATGATATTGTCGTCATGGAAGGCGCTGAGCTTGGATTTCCTCCCAAGGTCTTCGCTAGCAGGCTTGCGAAACGGTGCCCTATCGTCAGTCGCAGAAGACTTGAACCTAGTCAAGAAGGTATGTTTTGAATGAAGCCTGCGATGACTAGATGATTGCGGTCGGCCCGCCGCGAGTGATCTCAGCGACCGAGATGATCCGGGGCGGCTGAGCTGTGGCATATCAATCTCCAGAACGGCCGAGTGACGATTGCTGTCGCCAACTCGGCGTGTGGCCGGAATCGCCATCATTGGTGTCTTGGCCGACCTTGTGTCATTTGCTTGCTCCGTTCGCTCCGCAATACTAACCTCATCATCAGCCTGAGGTCGAGCAAGAGCAAGAGGAGGCGGCTTAGTCTGGTTGGGACGAAAGATGGCGGGCAAGAAGGGCTCATCCGCCGAATCATCTGAGCCGCTTTCATAGCGGCGGTTTATGACCTCCAAGCAATTCTTGCAGACGCGAAGCGTTCCCTGGACGCCAAACTTCTGTCCTGAAATGGTAGAGGTGCATTTTGAACAGAAGATGCAGCCACACGTGCGGCAGTGGTGCTTGCGCCGAAAGGCAGTAAATGGGCTCCCGCAGGCAAAGCATTCTTTGGTGGTTTCGTCTTTCATCCAGAACTCTTTGCTGAGGACCTGCTTCTTCATCATTTCTAGTCTAGCATTGACGACCTCGGGGGCTCCTTCGTTTGTCGTGGTGCCTGGGATTTTCATTGCTCCAGATTGCAACCTCTGTGGTTTGACATTGTGAGTAAATGAGTCATGATAGATAGTGCTGTGAGCCGATGTGCTAATGGGACTTGGCTGTGCCTTGCCAGGTTCCATGGACGAGGACCTGGAATGGCTATGAACTCTGGACTGGCTTATGCGGTCAATAATGGCAGGCCTTCGCTTGACTTGAGTGGTCTCAGACAAGCGCGAGGAGGCAGAGGAGATGCACACGTCTGGTATAGGCCCAGAAGGGCTCATGGGACTGTTGATGCCTCCGTCGATACTCACAGCGTCCTCCATTCTACTGCGCGCCAAAGCGGCCGTCGTGGTATCTACACTTGTTCTCACGGCAATGCTAGGCGACGTGGATCCGTCACCATGTCTGCTGATGCTCCGCCGGCTAGAACCCCAACTTGAGGGCTCATCGAGGTGTTTGGCAGGACCCCTAGAGCTGTCTCTTTCGAGAGACCCTTTTCCCATGAAGGGGGCAACGGTAGGGCTGGCCGCGGTTGACTGGGGCGTCCTTCCCGTCCTCGGAATTGTCTGTGCGCTTGAGTTTCCGGTCTTGAGGCTCGGCAGCGTACCAAGTGATGGTCTGGTTGTCTGTGGGGGGGACTGGAGGTCTGCTGGAATGGTGGTTGGCGAAATTGGAGATGTGCCAGTAGACACAGCGGTTGGGATCTCAAGAGAGGCGGGCCCGTCAAAGGCATGCCTTGCTTCAAAGGGTGATTTTGCATCGAAGGGCGACTTTGTATCAAAGGGCGACTTTGTATCAAAAAGCGACTTGATGGACGAACCGTCTCCCTTTGGAGGGGAGGCAACCGATATCTTGGTGCTACTGTTGTTGGGGCTATTGGGAATCGGGCTCTTGAGATTTTTGGGCGTGGCATCCTGGGTGTTAGTAGAACTTTCAGCCTCCTGGGCGGAAGGTTTCCCTGCCACCCCGACAACCTCCTTTAAACGGCTGTAGAGACCACTCAAGCCTTGCTGTACCAAGTCACCCGTAGTTCCTTTTTTCTCGGCAACAGGCACAGTAGGTGGAGGTGGCGGGGCGAAATCATTGAAGGTGGTCAGGACCCCAGATTGGCTTGCTGTATTGTGAATTCGGTCAAGAGTGTGAGCGAGCTGTTCCTGGTTGACATGAGAGGAGATAGAGAGGGCGGCCATGGAGTCGCGACGGCCGCCCGGATAATCGGACTCGGAGGAATGATCGCCATTGTTGGAGCGCGAAAGGGGACCAAGGGGAAGCTTGAATGGCCTATGTGAGCTGGAAGCCATCTCGGCGGAAATAGCTGACCAACAGACGGAACTGACGACAAAGATGTCGTTGCTATTCCAGGAGGCGAAGAGGGTCGGAAATCATTCTTTATCAAGTGGACAAGGTGACGTCGAGCAGGCGGGTATGGTCATGGGCAGTGGTGGATGGGCCGGTCAATCGCAAAAGGGTATAAAGGCGGGACACGAAGGCGGCAGACGTGACATGGAATGGTTTATATCTTGGATGGGTTGAATGGCCTGATAGCCGATTCTGGCGCCGTCTAGCTCAGGTTTCGTCTTGACTCTCTGGTTGTTGTTTGGGTGTCTAGCGATGGTTTGCCCCGCGGCCTAGCCTAGCCTTGTAGGTCATAGGTTTGTCGTTATCTAAGAGGGGACCAATGGAAAAAGAATAAAGAACCTATCAGATGGGTTAGCTTGGGTTGGTTGGTCAAGGTTTCCCGCTTTCATCAAGACCCCAGCTGTTGGGCCGCCTTGTTGGGTGGTGATTGTGTGACGTGAAGAGTGAAGACTCACAGCAGGTTGAGAAAGAAATGGACTTTGACGGTCAGCCAGCTGCCAGCCCAGTGGAACGGGAGGAAAAAAAAAAGTGACAAGTTGAAGTCGCAGTGGTACGGATGGAATCGTGGAGAAGATCAATCAATAGTAGCCGGATGACGTGGGGTGCATCAGACAAGGGGGCACACCCAGTCAGTCAGTCAGGAATCGGATCTGGAAAAGAAGGGTCCAGCAAGGTACGAAGGTAAGGTGTGTATCCCGCCTCAAATATTTCACATGTTGCTGGCAAAAGTAAATATTGAAGGACGTTGTTGTTTGGTTGGGCGGGAAGAAGTGCAGGATGGCCACTGGTTAGCCAAAGTCGTCAGGGTAGGCACCACTCCGGCTCGCTTAGGTAGTTCGGTTGAGATGGATTGTTGTGTTGTCAGTGGTAAGTAAGCGATCATGTGGGAAAATCATAGGTAACGAGATTCAAGTTCAGGCACCGGCGGGCCGCCCAGATGGATGTTTGAATCCCGTCTGCGTCTCGGCGTCTACCGTCAATGTCGTCTCCAGCGGGATCTCTTGATAGTTATAAGAGGCAGGCAAACTTTCAGTTGTGGTTGGAGACTGAGAGCCCCTCTGACACTGTTGCCCGCCCGGGAATGTCAACCCAAACGTATGGCGTCACAGGGGTTGGTTGGCTGATTTTGCTGTGTACAATAATGTCTCACGTTACGGCTACACATTGTGCTGTACTACGGTAATATCTTGTTGAGAACTTATGTGTGGTCTGGTCCAGAACGTTGGGGGTCGGGTCTGAGCTTCTGCTTTCTCACCTAACGGCGGCCAGCTGCCCCTGGCGGCCGTCACACAGATCTGACACTGGCAATTCCCTTGCTCTACTGTGTAGTGTGTGCTGTACGCAGTACCTACGTACCTCCAGTCCGACTCGACTGGCTCTCCAACTCGATCAATGCTTGGCGCACCTCCAGCGTTACCTACCACTGGAGGTCATTGCAGCCAATCAGTCGCGACGCGCATTGGGACAATCATTTGGAGGTCCCGGTCGGTGTTGACTTCATGGTCGTCAACTTCTTCTCAATTTGGAACAACTGAGGAATCATATCCTCCATCATCCAGCTCAACATCACACCGCGCATATGGCTGTGTAGCTTCGTCTTCACTTTCTACAATCATTCTGCAACTGGCGCGCTGACCTTTACCAAAACCATAACAGAAAGCAGTACCATCTGCCGTCAGACTTATTCCGAGCTTCGTCTAGCATCGACATGCTCCCGACTCCCATACGATGCAATGCTATACAGAGTTGACGCCGCCTACGGCTGTCACCCATTCAGTAACCCTCCAGCTCGTCCCTGGTCAGGGCACTAATCTCGCCGTCGCAAAAGCGTCGTTACTCCAGATCTTCAAGACCAAAGTCGTTTCCGCCGAGATCGATACCTACGCTACACTCAATGGGACAAATACATCCAGCAAGGCTGCCACGGCCGGCCGCTACGATAGCAGGCTCGTAAACGACGATGACGGCTTTGAGGCCTCGTTCCTGGGAGGAGATAATATCGCCGCAAGGGCCGATCGTGCCAACAGCGCCAAGCTGGTTCTTGTTGCCGAGGTCACCCTACCCGGCACCATAACAGGTCTTGCCCGAATCAAGAAGCCCAGCGGCAGCTCGTCTGGCGGCGCCGACTGCTTGCTCCTTTCCTTCCGCGATGCCCGCCTTAGTCTGGTCGAGTGGAACGTCGAACGCAACACGCTCGAGACCGTCTCAATCCACTACTACGAAAAAGAGGAGCTCGTAGGAAGTCCGTGGGTCGCGCCACTGCATCAGTATCCCACTCTGTTGGTCGCAGACCCAGCGAGTAGGTGCGCTGCGCTCAAGTTCAGCGAAAGGAACTTGGCCATATTGCCCTTCAAGCAGCCGGATGAGGACATGGACATGGATAACTGGGATGAAGAGCTGGACGGCCCCAGGCCCAAAAAGGACCTTTCCGGCGCCGTCGCAAATGGAGCTAGCACTATAGAAGACACACCATATTCACCATCTTTCGTCCTTCGCCTCTCCAAACTTGAAGCTAGTCTCCTTCATCCTGTGCATCTCGCCTTCCTGCATGAGTATCGAGACCCCACCATTGGTGTCCTGTCCTCCACCAAGACCGCCTCCAACTCGCTTGGTCACAAGGACCACTTTACATACATGGTCTTCACCCTAGACCTCCAGCAAAGGGCGTCAACCACCATCCTGGCTGTCAATGGCCTGCCTCAGGATCTCTTTCGTGTTGTCGCCCTTCCGGCACCCGTGGGTGGTGCTCTGCTCGTAGGAGCCAACGAACTCATTCATATTGACCAGTCTGGCAAATCAAATGGGATTGCTGTCAACCCCCTTACCAAGCAGACCACCTCTTTTAGTCTTGTCGACCAATCCGACCTGGACCTTCGTCTCGAAGGCTGCGCTATCGACGTCTTGGCGGCAGAACTCGGGGAGTTCCTCCTGATTCTTAACGACGGACGCCTGGGGCTCATCACCTTCCGCATCGACGGCCGTACGGTATCGGGCCTGAGCATCAAGATGCTAGCCCCAGAAGCGGGAGGTAGTGTTATCCAGTCCCGTGTTACTTCGCTGTCCCGGATGGGGAGGTCTACCGTGTTTGTGGGCTCCGAAGAAGGTGATTCCGTCTTGCTTGGCTGGACTAGGAGACAGGGCCAAACGCAGAAGAGGAAATCGCGAATCCAGGATGCCGATCTGGACTTGGACCTTGACGATGAAGATCTCGAGGACGACGACGACGATGACTTGTATGGCGAGGAGTCGACTTCTCCAGAGCAAGCCATGTCCGCCGCCAAAGCCATCAAAAGCGGAGATCTCAACTTCCGCATCCACGACCGACTCCTGAGCATCGCACCAATACAAAAGATGACATATGGTCAACCCGTCACATTACCCGACAGCGAGGAGGAACGAAACTCTGAAGGTGTTCGCAGCGACCTCCAACTGGTCTGTGCCGTGGGACGAGGAAAAGCCAGCGCACTTGCCATCATGAACCTGGCGATACAACCAAAGATCATTGGAAGATTCGAGTTCCCAGAGGCAAGAGGATTTTGGACAGTGTGTGCCAAGAAGCCCATTCCAAAAACCCTGGTGGGTGATAAGGGCCCCATGAACAATGACTACGACACCTCTGGACAGTACCACAAGTTCATGATCGTAGCCAAAGTGGACCTTGACGGGTATGAAACGTCTGATGTGTATGCCCTTACGGCAGCTGGCTTTGAGAGTCTCACCGGAACAGAATTCGAGCCGGCTGCTGGTTTTACGGTGGAGGCAGGGACCATGGGGAAGGACTCCAGAATTCTCCAAGTCCTCAAGTCAGAAGTACGCTGCTATGACGGAGGTATGTAAGATCAAAGCTTACGCGACGCCTCAAGTGGCATACTAATAGAACCTCTCTAGACCTGGGGCTAAGCCAGATTGTGCCTATGCTCGACGAAGAGACAGGAGCGGAACCGCGGGTTCGGACTGCCAGCATTGCTGACCCATTCCTTCTTCTCATTCGGGACGACTTTAGCGTGTTCATCGCGGAAATGAGCCCAAAGCTCTTGGAACTTGAAGAGGTTGAGAAGGAGGATCAGATCTTGACCAGCACAAAGTGGTTGGCCGGATGCTTGTACACCGACACCTCCGGTGTGTTTGCCGATGAGACGGTGGGCAAGGGAACAAAAGACAATATCCTCATGTTCCTGCTAAGTACCAGCGGTGTTTTATATGTAAGGACGTCAGGACCTCCACGAACGGATGAAGACATGCTGACGTACTTTACTAGATTTACCGTCTACCTGACTTGACGAAACCAGTTTATGTGGCGGAAGGGCTTTCTTATATACCACCAGGACTTTCTGCCGACTATGCCGCCAGGAAAGGCACAGCTAAAGAGTCTGTTGCGGAGATCTTGGTTGCTGATTTGGGCGACACGACTCACAAATCACCATATCTTATCGTATGTCCTCATAGACCCGTCTTGCCATGACAATAGCTAACCGATAGATGTACAGCTTCGCCATGCTAATGATGATCTCACACTATACCAACCCTACCGGCTCAAGGCTACTGCTGGACAGCCTTTCTCAAAATCCCTCTTCTTCCAAAAAGTACCCAACTCAACCTTTGCCAAAGCCCCCGAGGAGAAGCCAGTAGACGATGACGAGCCTCACAATGCACAGCGCTTCCTTCCTATGCGGCGCTGCAGCAACATTTCTGGCTATAGTACCGTCTTCCTTCCTGGGTCGTCGCCCAGCTTCATCTTGAAGACAGCCAAGTCCAGTCCCAGGGTTCTGAGCCTACAGGGATCCGGTGTTCAAGCCATGAGCTCTTTCCACACCGAAGGTTGCGAGCATGGCTTTATCTACGCCGATACCAACGGGATCGCTAGGGTGACACAAATTCCTACAGACAGCAGCTACGCCGAACTTGGTCTCTCCGTCAAGAAGATCCCCGTAGGAGTTGACACGCAGTCGGTGGCTTACCATCCGCCTACGCAGGCCTATGTGGTGGGCTGCAACGACGTCGAGCCATTTGAGCTACCCAAAGACGACGATTACCACAAGGAATGGGCACGCGAGAATATCACGTTCAAGCCCATGGTTGATCGCGGCGTACTAAAATTGCTTAGTGGGATCACTTGGACTGTCATCGACACCGTGGAGATGGAGCCGTGCGAGACAGTTCTTTGCGTCGAGACACTCAACCTTGAAGTGTCGGAGTCGACCAACGAGCGCAAACAGCTCATTGCTGTCGGCACCGCTCTCATCAAGGGCGAAGATCTTCCAACCAGAGGCCGCGTCTACGTCTTTGATATTGCCGACGTCATCCCCGAGCCTGGCAAGCCTGAGACTAGTAAGAAGCTGAAGCTGGTCGCCAAGGAGGATATCCCGCGCGGCGCGGTCACAGCACTCTCCGAGGTGGGTACCCAAGGTCTGATGCTCGTCGCGCAGGGCCAAAAGTGTATGGTGCGCGGTCTCAAGGAAGACGGGACCCTCTTGCCCGTGGCGTTTATGGATATGAACTGTTACGTCACGAGTGTCAAGGAGCTGCCCGGCACGGGACTCTGTCTGATGGCCGACGCCTTCAAGGGCGTGTGGTTCACGGGTTATACGGAAGAGCCTTACAAAATGATGCTATTCGGCAAGAGCTCCACTAGGATGGAGGTGTTGAATGCGGATTTCCTGCCTGATGGAAAGGAACTTTACATCGTGGCTAGCGATGCAGATGGTCACATTCACATTCTGCAATTTGACCCCGAGCGTATGTATTCCCTCTTGTTCTGCTTCTCTTCTCCTTCTTCTCAAATCCACGAGCTAACATATCCTTTCCAGATCCCAAATCCCTCCAAGGCCATCTCCTCCTCCACCGCACAACCTTCAACACCGGCGCCCACCACCCCACTTCTTCCCTCCTCCTCCCCGCCGTCTACCCTAACCCCTCCTCCTTGTCTTCCAACTCGGAAGAAAACTCTCCACACATACTCCTCCTAGCCTCCCCTACTGGCGTCCTTGCCACCCTCCGCCCCCTTCAAGAGAACGCCTACCGCCGCCTTTCCTCTCTAGCAGTGCAACTTACTAACGGCCTCCCCCACCCGGCGGGCCTCAACCCCAAGGGCTACCGCCTGCCCTCACCATCCGCCTCGGCCAGCATGCAGCTGCCTGGCGTGGACGCAGGTATCGGCAGGAACATTGTCGACGGTAAAATCCTGGAGCGGTTCTTGGAGCTGGGGACGGGCAAACGGCAAGAAATGGCGGGACGGGCCGGGTACGTGGTTGGTACCGGTGCACATGGGGTCAATCCAGCGGGGAGTGGGAAGATGATGGGAGGTGGTGGTGGGTTGAGTTTGGCGGGAGTGAGGTTGAACGGGTTGCATGGGCAGGAAGGAGGGATGGAGTGGGAGGAGGTCAGAGGGGAGTTGGGAGTGGTGCTCGGGTGGAGTGGGTTGGGCTATTTTTGAGGAGATATATAGACTGGGTTGCGGGTCATTGACGGATATGTTGAGAAGGGTCGGTAGGTGAATGAACAAAAAGGAGTGGGTTGGGAATTAGTAGACAACGCATGGAAATTCGGCTGTAAATCATCTCAGTTGTTCTGATGTCTGCGGAGTTCATGGTATGAGAAACCAAAAAAAGGCATTCCCAAGTTTGCTCTGATGGCCAGGACAGGACATGACCTGTGTGTCTTTCCAATATCATGTCTGTCATTTCTTCTTCTTCTTCCTCCTCTCTTCAACTCTGCCATGATGTTCCCCAACATCGCCTTGCATCCATCCAATAAACCCGATCAGGCTGGACTCCGATTGTTTTCCACCAGCTATCATGAAATCTGAGTACCTTTTCTTTCCATCGTATCTTGATTGGAAATCGCGTGTCCCGTCACTTCATTCAGTTCAGTTCAGTTGCCTTCAGCGGCACATCAAATCAGAGCACAAGCTCTACAATAGGAAGGCGTGATCCGCCCATCCATCCGCCCGTCCGCCCGTCCGCCCGTTCCATTACTTAATCACTGCAGTGCAGTGCAGTGCTCGCTCAGTCTTTCCCGCGCCAGTGCCCAACTACCTACCCTAGGTATTCTCACGCCACGAACAAGGCAGTTAAGGTAGGTATGGTAGGTAAGTTGGTAGTTTCCACTTTTGATACAGCACTAGAAGAAGTAAGTACCAACCTTGTGTGCCCTGGTCTATCTAGATGGTCTTGGCTGCTCGAGAACATGGACCCCTTTTGACAAGTACATATTCTCAAAGATACCAGGTGGTACATCAGATCAGGTCGGTCTACCTGTCAGTTCCAACCTGGTAAGTTTGCCGCCCGGGTCCGGGTAAAGCTTCAGGTGGAGAAGGGCTTCTGCCCTGTCCATGGGATGCAAGTTGGATACAGTACGGTATCTTTATTCAGGGTGGTGTCGGTAATTGGTTTGGAGTGAGTGAGTGGGATGAGGATTGGAGGGAGGGAGGGCCAGTCCAGTCTCTCGGGAGAGACGCTCGCTCATAGAATGAGAAGGAATTCGCAAGAGGGAATACGAGAGTACCTACCGTATTCAGCCTGCAGAAGGTTTTCTGCAAGTATCATCATTGGCTCTAAAGCTACCTATCCACTTACAAGAGATGGAGTTGAGCATCACCCATGCAGGAACACATGAAGAAAACAATGTTTCAAGGCACTTTTACAGTGTAGCCCTCCTGGTAATATAGCCTTGGGGCCTTATCAGAGTGCCCGAGTATCCGAGGGTGGCTGTCCTGATTAAGGGGTAGCAGCCTCATGGGTTAATGAAATTGGAACTATGATTCTTCTCTTTATTCTTTTTTCAAACCGAAAGAGGTAAAGACTGTCGACGAGTAGACTCTGCCCTGGAGTGAGTATATCTGGAAAGTGAGGTTACCAACACCATATGAAATTGTCAAGGTGATGATCTGGAGAGAGAGGGAGATGGGCAGATAGGCAGGCAGGTAACACACACACCGATCTAGAAACTCAAGCATTATTGGTTTGAATTCGCATTCGCTTTCATTCTGGCGTCTTCCCGCTTGTTCCTTTCCACAAACGCGAAACATTCTTGCCTTGGTGACCGTGCAATTGATGAGTGACTGTGCTGAGTACCTAGAGGCAGTAGCAGGCAAGTGATGTAACTACAGATGCATTCAATCTATTGCTCTGTCATGAAACGACCTAGTTACCTCCCACGTCTAGGACTCCTCCTACTGTATCTAGATGCAGGTACGAGGCATGCGGACATTGGGTTCATTTGGGAGTAGACCAAGGGGAAGAGAGAGAAAGGGAGGGGGGGAAGAAGATGATGAAACTCGAACGATGCGTGATTCATCACGCATGAGGGAGTGAATGCTTTTCTCATACATGTCGTCACCATGTCACAGTCCGAACTGTTTGTTCACCACTCACTTCGCGAATTGACCAATGTGAATACATCTACTGAAATCAGTCTGGTCCAGTCTTCACTCAAAGACAGGGGAAGGTTGATTTACCCCCTTCCGGTCCGTCAACGGCACGGTAGTGCTGCAATTCCAAGTTCCAATCTGTTGGTACTTCTTGATGATGATGATGATGACCATGAACGAGCCTGTCACGCACAGCCCGAAGCACCTCCTGCCCTGAGTTGAGTGACGGTAGTGTGCCCCTAAATGGAGTGATGGGTCGAGCGAAGTGAGGGAGTGTCGAGTGTGTGAAGCGAGTAAAAGTGAGGGAGCAAGACTAAGGTGATGTGATTTCCATCATGCAGTTTGCAGTTCATCCACCTCTGGCCAGCAGTTAGTGGTTTGCCTCACTGGACACTCCCTCAGAACGTGACGGTAATAATATGGGTGGTGGTGGTTTTGTTGACTTTGATGATGATGCCGTGCGTATGCACTCAGTAAACATCAACAGTGAGGGATAGCACTGTACCCGAAACTGTACCTCACATATTCGAAGGTGGCTCAGCAACTCATCGACATCAGAAATATTCACGGCACTATCAAAACTCGTTGCGCGTTGTCACGGTGGTCGCATCGAGGTCGACCACCCGGTGCGGCATTGTTGTCATTGATTGTAGATCATCGTTGTGGTTATAATCATGAGTGCGGTAATGTGTGCGGTTGTCGTAGTGTAAGTTCGGAGGCAGTCAGTCGGTGTGACCGGGGTCCTACCGTGGACCGTGGTCGGGTCATGCAGCATGCGGCCGGACTGCGGAGACCGTGAGGCCGACCGGGTCGGTGGAATGGGCCGCATCGCATCGCCCCGGCGGCCGGCATTGCATTCGGCTGCGGCGCAGACTGTTCCACCCCTGCCTGTGCGTGCTCCCTCTTTTTCTTTCTTTGTGTTTTCCATTTTTCTTCTTCTTCTTTTTTTTTTTTTTTTTTTTTCTTCCTCGCATCTTCCGTCAGCGACGACCCTGACTAGTACACTACCTAGAAACAAAAACAGGCCTGTGCGCAATTTCAAAATATTTGTACTCCTCGGAAATGAAGCCGTCAGTTCAAAATCTGACGTAGTATTTTTGCAACTCGGCACCCGTTCACCCGTTTCCCCGTCCACGGTGAGGTAGCAGCAGTCCATGGGTTGGGAGGCAAACAAGGGTGGAAAAGTGTTCGCGGAAGAAGCATTCATTGACGCGAGGTCACTCACGTGACTCGATAAAGTACCGACAGTTTGGCTCTGTGGCTTGGGCACCTATGTGGGCCGAGCGCAATGTCTTTTCCAAAATGAAGAAGAATCCAATCACAAGATTGCACTGTATTGTATTCCACAGGCTTACCCCCCAGCGTTTACCCCTCTGAGACACACCCATTGCTAGGCAGCTCGTCTTGGCGGCTCTCATTCTGGTCTTCTTGACATGCAACCGTTGTTAACTGTTGTTCAGCACCCATGTCCCGGGGAACTTAACCATAATCCCAAATGTCTTGCGTACTACTTGTTTTGTGAGCGCTGGGTACTGGAATGCTACGCTGGTCCTTCCGGGCGGGACATACCGGTTACCGGTCGTGCCATTGAACGAAATCTCAAGGCGAAGAGTGATTTGGGGTTTTCTTATCGATTTGTTTTTGCCGGCCGGGAGAATCTGGTGCCGTTCAGGTGGCTTACCCGCTCGCTCATACCGAACTTCACTTTGTTCCATGTGGCTTGCAACTAGTCTCTGAGGCGTAAAGCTAGGTGAGAGGCGTTAGAAAGAATAATAAAGAAAAGATCAAACACACCCGGTCTGGAAGTCGGCCAGTCCGTAATGACGGGATGCTTATCACGCCATCACGGAGTATCATCTGTTCCGGATGCACTGACAAGCAGAAGTGTGACGGCATTCTGAATTCTACTTAGTGTGAAACCCACTTGTCTCTAATAAGGACTGGAGTCCGGCCTTACCAAATGAGAACGACTAAGCCCGGTTTTTTTTTTTTTTTTTTTTTTTCTTCGCTGCCCTTCTTTGCGAGCAGGTTGTAGGGTATGGCGTGGAAGGAGAAAGAAGTTAGAGTGAACTGTTCGTCAAAAAAGTAGACCCCCCCCTTGCGCCGCGGATAGCACTGGCACGACATTAAACCAAGATGGGATCAGCGATGATCTCGCTAACTGCCAGTTCCGCGTCCACATCCCATTCCTGACTTCCCCGACTCCCTGATCCCTTCCAGTGCCCCTCTAGCATTTATCGCTTTGCCCATTTCGGCCATGTTCACAACATTTGAAATCAGACAACGACAACGGCGGAGACGCAGCCGGGCCGGGCGGGGCAGTCGTCGTCGGGGCGGGGGCGGCTGACTGAACCTAGAGGTATGCAAAAGCGTAACCTCTTTTTGGCCGGCTTAGCGTGTTGGTATCCGAATTGCCGGGGCCCGATTGGCTGGTTTGGGGTCTGGTGCGACTAAGCTCAAGCCACTCGCGCTTAACTCATCGAATGAAACGGATTGCCTACTCTCGTCACAAGGTTTGGCCCCATCTTTGCTCTCCCAGCGGGTGGTCAATGTTACCCCAAGTTTGCGCGATGCCGCCCTCTGTTCACCAACTTCCTGCTCTGAAAGGAAAGTCGAACTAGGCTCGGGCAGCAATAATCGGACCTAGATGATCGACTATCGTTGTTGGTGACGATGATGGGGAAGTTGTATACATTGTGGTGCATTGCGATGAGGCGGTATCCGCTCCAGTTGATTGCGAGTGAGGTTTGCGAGACGAGGTGACGTTGGGATTGGCTTGTCGCGGCCAGGATTATTTGTCTGGGGCTGATAGACGTTAATGCAGCTCAATCTGGGGCCACAGACGCAAAAGAGAGGCACAGACAGCCTCCTGCTGGGGTTGAATAACTATGTACACCCCCTGACTATAAGGCCGACCTCGCTCAGATCAATCGACTTGAGTGATTCGCCCTGCTGGAATAGGCAAGTGTCGAATGTGTGCTCTCCAAGGCTAGCCCATTCCACTCCTACAGAGATTGAGCCTAGTAGCGTCGTCAAAAATAACAAAGGGAGGATCGATTTGCATCATCGGGACAGGGTTGGCATTGCGTCCACCAGGGCACGCGAGAGAATATTCCTCGCTTGTTTCTTAGCCAGTGATGTCAATACCAATTCCCATGCATTTCGCAATGATCTTGACGCAATGTGGCACAACCAACCTACTGTTATCAGTTTAGACGGTAATCTCGTTTCTTTTCCATCGGGCATCTCTTTCCAGAACGACATCTCCCTCTGGTCCATTTACGGGCATAAGGAAGCAGGCGTACCCCCCAAAACACTAGACCATGTCCAACATGGGTTCACAATCCAAAGCAGGGCCGCCGGACATCGCGCCGGTCAAAAGTATCGGGTAGGGTATGCCACTACTGATGATTGTCGTTCATCCCATACTCAAACCCGGACCAACCCATCCCACCTAGGCTCTGTATAGTCAGGTACCAGTGTGCCAGATGTACATTTGGTAATGATCGAGGGGTTCAAAGAAACAGCGCAAGAAAATCATCAAGGTTTCAGCCAACATCCGGTGGCACAGCGAAAAGCGAGTCGGATAACGGGTGGACAAAACAAGAGATCAAACGACCGTTCAAGCCAAGAAAAAGAAAAGGAGGGGGGTTCAAACCCTTGCCCCGAGCTGTGAATGTCTGGCTTCATGTTGTGAAGCACAAGGTTATGTGCATAGGCTGCTTGCTTGATCTGCCATGGCGCAAACTGTTGTCCTTCCTAGAGTAGAACGGAGTATGACACTGGACGCCTCATCAGGCATTGTCGACAAAGATTGTGACATGTTGATGCCAGGAAATGCCCACCCTCCTGTTGTATGTATCACGGGACTCGGATCCGGCGCGAGTAAGAGGAGAAACCGTTTCTGTCTTTTTGCCCAGCCAGCATCATGTCATCAAGGGATGCATGCCGCAACCTGTGCGTGCGGGAAAGGCTTCCCGTCTGCCGTCCGGCTTACGGCGGCGCGCGATGTGCGGTGCGGGGGTAAAGAATCATAGTGCCAACCTACCTACCTCTGGGCATCGCAAGGTACGCGGTGCGGTGCTTTACATGTGTTGGCGTACCCCGGTGGAGATGTGTTGTGCAAAATGGAGTCGGCAGCCATAGCTCGTAACAGACACAGTATGTGACGATACTGTACGGCATACTGGGGGCCATAAACGGGGGCCATGGCGGGAACGGCCACACCAAACGTTGAAGTATACAGCACGGCTGGTGATACTGGCATCAGATCAGGCACTACAGGTGCTTGTGACTTTTGCAGTGGTGTGCTTGCTGAAAGCGTTCGTGATGGCGGCATCTGCACTATCAGCGGAGTCGTCACGTCTGTGGTGACATGGCCGGCCGAAGGACATAATCCCTTTGCGCGATAGGTGCACTGCATCATCACATAGCAACGAGTTGCCTAAGATGGCTCGTATTGCTGCGACTTTCCTACGCCGCTACCGCTATGGGCAATCGGAAAATGCAACGTTTTCCCAGATAGTCGGTAGATGTTTGGGCTTGTGAACATGGCCTTGAGTTGTTGGCCATGTTCGGCGGGGTAGGACATCGCTTGCGCTTGCGGCTTATCCTCGTTTAGATTTATCGCCATGCTGCTGGAAGCTATCTCCACTCGATGAAGTCTCCCCTTCGCGACCGCGATTATGACTCGGTGATAAATCATAGGTCTACGGCTGTGTTCTGGGGAGAACAACCTGATCAGGATTGGACCGCGGTGCGAAGAGAGACACAGTGGTCAGCAGGACGTCGAAACATGCATCTGAGTGTCCCTTTGTTTGCGGCGAAGGAGTAGGTTGGAGGACCAAGGAGTGGCGGGGATGTGGTTCGTTCATTGCTGGAAAAACAAGTGGTGGCTGCATACGTTGATCTCCCTTGGGCTTAGAGTGAAGGATTTCTCGTTTGCCTTTCCAGTGCCGGTGCGCGTCGGGGTCCGTCGTACAAAGAGTGCCGTATAGATGCCGTTGAGTGTGCGAGTCCGGGTCCAAGAAGTTCCTTGAAAAGTGATGTTTTGTGGAAAGTATGGGCCGAGTCGCGGAAGAGGTGGTTGAAAAGAGTAAGCGGAAAACGATTGGGCCAACAAAAGTCGGCTTGCTCGCGCCTACGCTACGCAAAAGTGGATTCCTGCGGCTATTGCCAACCCCACACTTGCTCAATGTGTACTAGTGGCACATAGCGGGGGAAGTACCTACAGTAGTACCTAGTAGTAGTGTAGCCAGCCCACTTTGTTCTTTTGTCCACTACTATCAAAACGCTCAGGTCATCGGGCAATTTGCATTAATTCAACTTTGACGCTGCGGACTGGGAAGTGCAAAGCGGTATTTTGATGCGGGTACCGGCAAGTATTGGCAGCATCCCACGGCTCCTTCCCGCATCGGATCTTTGGACCTCGGAGGCTCCCCTTGTTGGAGCACCCCCTCTCCCCTCCACCTTGACTGCATCGCATCGCTCCTTCCTATTACCTGACTAATAGGTTGTTTCCAGGTCGGTTGGGTGATAGATAAAGTGAAAATTGAAAAAAAATGGACCAGGCACGGGACTGAAGATTTTCTCACATGCCCTGTCTCACCCGGGTTCAATTAGGAAGGAAGGCCCCCAAGATGCACACCAACACATGACAGAACATGCCTGCGTCTTCTGCGTCTTCTGCGTCTATCTGCCTGGGCGTCTGGCCGCGGCTTTCCAAGGCCACACATTGGGCAACTGCCGCGCCATCGGCCCGCGTTAGCTGGCCAACAAACAGTCGCTGAGGTGGTTCGATGTAAGCATGGATTTGGGGGTTAGTGTTGAACTGGCAATAGGTATCACTCATAGGCTGAATATCAGGTCGACACAGACCCAGTCAAGAAGTTTGATGATGTTGTCAGAGACTTCTTGTCTTGGGGTGCAGTAGGAGGCGTGATTCCAATAGTAAGGTGGAGAGGTTTGCTATCGTCTACCTAGGCGAAGACAGAGTGCTGCTGGTGATGTGATTATGCAGGGAGTTGGCAACGTCGTCTAAGGGCAGTGATCGCTGGGTTTTGGCCCTCGAGACGATGTCTAAGGCAAAGATGAGCTATGGAAGTAGTAGGCCAATGATCCTGCTACACGTCCGGTGTCAGGGAGCCTCCTCAAAATCCCAAAAGAGATGAGGGAGGTTTGAAAGCGGCTGGAAGATGATGAGAATAGGGTCGAGGCAAACACTCCTCCCTCTCGCACACAGCACGGGAGTTCTCAGAATGCACTATTCCGGCATGGAAACCACAACATCAAACACAGCAGGTCAGAACAACATGGCACGCCAGGTCCTCCATAATTGTCACTTGTCAACACGAGCTTTGCCAAAGTCTCACAAGACGCTCGCTTGCTTCCGGCTTCTCTTTGCCAGAGGTGATTCAGCATGTGGTTGGAGTGTGACAAGCAACACATGGACAAACATGCACATGTACAACAACATGCGGGCAGAGCTGTCTTGTCACGGAGAATTTCTTGACAAGCGGAGGTTTCTTTCGAACGCTGTCCGCAGCTGCGGTACTACAAGACGGATAGCCTCAATTTGAACTCGGTAAATATTACGTTGCCCCGTTTACTTTCGATGCAAGGATATTATGCAGGCAATTGTCAACAATTGGCTACTTAGGTGGGTGGTTGAAGACAAGCAGGGGGGCGGCCAGCTTGTAACCCTAACCCGCTTGGAACTCTGCCTGGCCAGGTCGAATCAGGCCAGGCCTGGCGACTTACACGACCTGAGGCCGGCCGCAGACCGGACCCTGCAGCCGAAAACGGCAGAACCATAAGGCATTCTTCTAACAGACTCCAACTCCTCGGACTACCTTGGCTGATGTTTGCTATTGCGAAAGTCCAACAACCTTGGAGGCTTTCGTGTTCACGAGTTGTAGGTCGGCGCGATGCCAGAAATACGCTTACATAGAGGGTTAGCAGGTTGTATGTGGCATACGTGTACGCCAGTAGTGACTACCTCTACTGTGTATATTCCTTGCGATATTAGCGATGGCACAGCAGCAAGCGACGCGGGAACGGCGTCTGAAGGCAATACTTTGCTTTCTGATCGGATCATACGGTCCGGGCCGCTAACAATTTGCGCACTTTGACCGTTGGTTTCCTTCAAAGGGGAAGGGGAAATGTGACTACTGCAAAAAGCTGGACTTGTCGGCAAAAAGCGCAGAGAAATGAAGAATAACTGGTCATGCTACCAAAATCTCAGGCTTATGATACGTTTCAGATCAGGGATAACAAGTAGGAAAGATTTACAGAAGCTACGAGTTTGAATTTGGGACAATTAGACAAGTGAATTGCGAATGAAAAGCGAAACAAAAACAAATCTGGCCAGATACAAAAAATATGTGCAAAGGAGAAAAGTAAAGAAAAACATGGAAATAAGAAAGCCGCCGCCCGGTTTCCTTCGTACACAAGGAGTTCAGCGCCAGAAAAGCCCGATTCTTGGACCAGCCGAGAAATTAGCCAAGGCCTGACTCCCGTCCAACGCCCACATCTTCTACCAGTGCTTGTCCTCCCCCATCACCACCCAGTGTGCCTTTGAAACTTTGAAGCCGGCAATGGATTGCGCAAATGTGTGCCAAGAGGTTGATAATAATTGCCCAAAGATAGAAAGGCGGAAGTGCTGCGTATTCGGGAGGTTCTGAAGGGTTGTCGTTCCGTGCTTGTTGATTCAGGGATGCTAATCATCTGCAAGACATTGGTCAGAAAAGTTTATGTAGCGGTAGATGAGAGACCAACGTACGAGAGTAGCTCCTGTTTGTATCATATCACGACTCCGCGCTATCAATGCTGTCCGCAGTCGCCTTCCGCCGTGTGGACAACCTCCTTTACAGGACCGTCAGGGCAAGTGCTGCTTCCTGACCCTTTCTTGGAGGCACAATCAACTGGATCCTTCTTGACATGCGCGCAAGCAGTGAAGCGGGTGATGTAGACGGTGCACATTTTTGCGGTTGATGAAAGTTTGGATCAAAGGACGAGAAGGAGGTAATGACTACACGTCAGATTGTGTTGGATCGAAGATGGAGGCTGTTGCGTAGATGTAGAGAAGAGGTGGCGAGTGTGATGGGATGATGGGAGTAAAGTGAAGACAAGATGGTATGGACGAGTGTTTATATACTTGTCACGATCCACGACTTGACAAGGCAAAATGTCGCAAAAGGTCCAGGAGGCGTAGATTGCTTGGTAGTATGTCCAGATCCAATTCCTGTTTCAGAGAACGGTTGTAACCAAACTACTGGTATCAGCCAAGTGTTCCCTCTAATGTTGTTGGTAGTAGGCACCTCTGGTGTAGTGGCGAAGCCGGCAAGGATGGATAGAGACTGTTGGTTGATAGTTCCAAGGTGGATGTGAAGGGTATTCTCGATTCAAGCAAGGACAAGATGGGGCCCCCGCGACGTGCTCGTAGACGAAAGTACCTTCGCCGTTCGATACCTCCGACAACGACGGAAGCAGTGTGGGTCAATGTACGGGAGGCATGCGGCAAGGGGTTAGGGGTGGTCAGAACAGCCGGGCCTATCAAGACGCCACGGGAAGACGTCTAGTGCTTTCTGGATCGGGAAGAGCAAGCAGGTGGGCTACCAGGGGAGGAGTGTCAAGGCTGCATATAGCCCTCGATAAAGAAGGACGACACGACAGTGCGGGAGAGGTGTGTTTTTCTGTGATGGCTGCCGGGAGGAAAGTGTGTTCAAACCTGGGTAGATTAGCCAAAGAATCAGTTGGGCCGGTATAGTAGCATCCAAGTTTGCGGTGCCTCATACGCACCAGGTATGATCTCTCCGTGGGGAAAAGAGTTCGTCAAGAGATGGGTGGGTCGATCAGGGCCAGTAGTGACATGCGATTGTTCTGTTGGTATGCTAGGCTGGGACTACAAAACCTAAACAAGCACCGTCCTACCAGGCCATTGGCTGCCGCGTGTGGTGAGCGAAGGGACAGAGAGAAAATTGATATCAGGTCTGTGTAGAATACAGTAGGGTGCCGCGGCAGAACTCGAGATAGATCCGTATAGAGGGCCAATATGCTTGCTTGCCATGTAAATGGTACGTCCGAGGGAGCTCGAACCAGGGGACGACGTACCTTTTGAGAGACATGGGACGAGCAGAGACGAAGGAGAGCTAAGGTACGGCCAACTCTCGGCAACCTCCTGCAACCCCAAGGTAAGGCAGAGGCAGCAAGGGTAAAGAAAAAGCCCTAACTGGCAACGCAGATTGCTGGGAAATGCCCCTGACGAGCAAGGAAGGCCGCTTCACTTGCAGAGATATTGGCTTCCGTCACGAATTCCGGTCGCTCCAGTTGTGTACAATCCTTGCTCGTTCAATAGGGAGGGGGTGTGCAGAACGAGACCAGGCTATCCCGGCCCATATTGGAGTACACAATGAGGCTAGCCTTGATGGACTTAGTGAAGTGGGCAGTTCCAGATGGCCAAGCTTGAGCCGGGCCCGCTGGAGCCTGGGGTGGGCGCAGAAGATATTCAGGCGTAAGAGACTCCTGTCTGGTTACCAGTCCCGGCACAGTGGCGTTCTGGTGTTGTTGTTGATGATGTGACACAGACAGACAAACGTGTAACTGGAATTCATCTGGAGGGAGGTGGTCCTTTCTTAGGCGACCAGACCAGCCTCAGAAGGCCAGTAATCAAAAATCGCGCCGGAAAACGGGGTAGTCACTTACATAGAACGATTCGTGGTGGTCATGATGTGTCGGCCTCTTGAGGCGCAGAATTCGAGGCTGAAGAGGTGAGGTCGCATACAGGCGGCCAACCCATTACTGCAAATCTGGATCGACATATCATGGAGGACTTAAGCAGACATCGATGAACCGCCAACACCGACTGCCTTGCCATGGAATCCATGGAGCAAAGCAGTCGAATATGGGTTGATTGAGGGGCGTCTCGTTTCCTCCATCTGCTGGGCTTGCCGTAGGTAAGTATCGCAAATGGTGGGTTGGGTCGCCGGAATTTGTTAGTGCAGCCAACGAGATACAGGCAGCGTCGTCAGGTAGTACTACGGTTAGGTTTGCATCCATAGAGGTCGGTACACACCGAGACAAATCCGATTTGTCCAGAATCCGAGTCCATTTAGGTTCTCACCTCAGCAAAGGGAACCGAGCGGCTCTGAAGATTAACATCTGACTTTAGGCAAGGTGATTTCGTGGAATAAGGGAGAGAACCACTGGGGTTGACCTGCGGGCTACTCCTTTCGCCCTGGCTTGTCATGGGTGCAAGGTACGTAATCGGATATGGGTGTCCAGGGAAGGGGGGGTACAAAGATGCGATTCGCTGACTTCACGCAGCGATGAAGACAGTGATGTGCTGAGACATGATTTCCATTGGGTTGAATTGATTGTCGCTATTACCGAAATGGGTAATCCAGCAGAGACTGCATCGCCGAAAGAGGACTCTAAGCGGCCGAGATTCGCCAAGATTGAAGTCTCGATATCTCCATCTCCAGGACCAGTTTCCCCTTTTGAACCTAGGCCATCTGAGTAGTGTCGTTCTACACAATGACCTTGTCGCATGAACCGTGGCTCGCGTGACTTGGGGCCGGGCATCGTTCTGAGCGAACAGGTCCTGGATGTCTTGGAGAGGGCCAGGGGGGTTGTCGAAAAGTTGCAAAATGCTTGTTTTCTGGAACTCGTTGCCCAGTTCGGTCGAGATGCCGCACGCAGTGATGATCTGATGTCCCTCCAGGGTCAGAGTTATTAGCCTAGGTACACTAGCCCTCGCCTGCCCGTACTAAGGTGCCCTGCCTGGGGATGGAGGGCCTGGAGGGCCTGGAGGGCTCGGTACCTACCTACCTGGGCTGTAGTAGTAACGACAGTGGTGGGTGGCACATTGCGCCCGTAGCACGCTGCTATTACCCACACTCAATCGGAGGTCTGGACGGGAGGTAACGAGGGAACGGGGGTGACGAAGTGGAAGTGTAGAGGGAGATAGGTAGAGGTAGTATTTTGAAATATCCAGATCGCGCTAAAGTCGCCGCGGCCTGGGAACGGGCGAGCCGTCTGCCCTGCGTGCCCTATTATATGTAAGGTACCTTATCCGGCGTGCTGGTGATGCTGGTTTCGTCTTGACTGTATTCACACGGGGCGTCGAAATGGCCAATGCCCCATTCCTTGTGCCTGCCCCGTCTACACTACATATCGCCAATCAGGGACTTTAACCTTCCCGGTCTGGCTTGAACTGGATCGCCGCCAGGGGTCTCCAAATTTCTCTCAATATTCCTTCCAATCTCGTACCGGTGACAGCAGCCTTCCTCGCTGCAACCTTCTCTTCGTACCACTGCACCTGAGGAATGTCCACGCCCTAGCAGATTGCTCTACGGTACGGGCTGTCGACAACGCAATCGTCCCACTTTTCCTTGGTTTTTTTTTTTTTTTTTTTTTTTTTTCTTCTCTGTTTTTTGGCTACCTTAGGTACCTATTGATGTCTTCGAGATGCTTATCAGCCCGAACGGGAAGGGCGATTCCGTGTCTCGGGGAGCTCGTGCTTCCCGGTAAAAGTCCATGTGTGGTGTAAAATGTCCCCGGTTTGCGGTTGGGATCTGTTAGCGTTCACTGGTGGAAAGAGCGACGGAAGTTGAAACTTGGGGGAGTGCAGCTTCTGTACCATCAGAGCGAGTGCGGGGGGTCGGATGTTCATCGGGGGGTTCGCCTACAGGGAAACTCCAATTTTCTGCGACTCTTCATCTCTTGCACAAATCAATCACCTGCTGCAGCCCAACAGCGGTCACCTTCTGGATCCATTCCATCGCCAACTCCAGTTGCCCTCGCGACCGACTTGCACCCCGACTCAAACTGCTGGCGTCCTCTCACCACCGGTATCAGAGAAACAGTGACGGTAGCGTCATGCGGCCCCGAAGACGACTCGCTTTTGGCTTGGTCACTTCGGGCTAGACCGGGACCCCGCTTACTGGCCCTCTGGCCGCCTTTTGCGGCCACCACAGCCATGTTGGAAGCTACCGTGCTTCAACCACCAACACTCCGCCTCCGGCCGATATAAAATCGGGCCTGACATACCGGCCCACTAGACGTCGACGAGCAACATGTGGATGGGGCATTGGGAACATAGTACCGTCGGGTTGGTTAGTTGGAGGCGCGTCATGGAGGGTTTCCGGAGGCCCAGGCGGAGGAATATCACACTCCCCTGCTCTCAACTCGCCAAAGGCGTCGAGCGAGGACCTGAGAGCTCCGTCGCCTATTGTTGCAGCCTCTTCTGCATTCGACCAAAGATGCCATCTGAGATGGACCATGGAAACACATGGTCTCATTGGCGGCAGTACGACCGAAGACGCTCCCTCACCCGGACAAGATGGTGGAGTCGTTCAGTGCGTGTGACTGCGGAGTCTGCCTGCTCTTCGCCCAGGTTGCTGTTCTTTTTTTTTTTTTTTTTTTTTTTTTTTTTTTTTTTTTTTTGGAAGAGCGTCTTGGGATACACTGTACCTCAGCTGTGAGGCGATGGTGATGTGATGCGTCTTCTCTAAAACCCCTAAACTCGCACAAATTTGCAATCGACTGACCTTTTCAGGGCGCACACCAGTTCGACATGATGAGAAATGATCACATTCGAGCATCAATGAGGGGACGTCATAGATTGGTTTCCGACGCCATAGTGATCTTTCGTAACTAACGCATGATCTGGGACACACTCAACAATCTTGGCTCAAGGTGAGGGCGGCATATCTCATGACGGTGGCACGGCGCTCAGTGTTCGATGCATCGCTAAAACGCTCACATATGTTGCATACCGCGCTGCGGCCAGTCCATGAGCATATCTCACAAGTCCTTCCTTGCTATTGAGGGTAAAAGGTATCCTAGTCCTAGGATAAGACGGGCAAACTTCTGGCCATCCCACGAAAGTCACCATATTTCATGAGCATCCTGGACAGGAGACAGCGTTGCGAGTCCGCGGAGTCTATGGCATTCAACATAGACGAGGGATCCAAAGGGACACTGTTGGTTGATTCATCGGCTGTTTGCGGCTCTTGGCGTTCAAACAAGCGAGGGCCGGCATGTAACTCACTATGTTCCGGCATAGGGGAAAGTGAAGAGAACTAACAACACCGCGGCTCTTGCCCTGATCAATATTTGGGAAAGGGTGGTAAATTGGCGAGGTTGAGTGGGTATTTACCGTTCACTACGCTTTATACCCGCGTGTTCGCGATTATGTCTGTGATGGCGCCCAATCTGCCAATCACAGGACCGAGTAGCCGCCATAACCATGCAACCGGTAAGCGCCATCGACACCTCAGGGCAACTCTATCGCTTGTATACCTATCTTCCATCTGCTGTGTGCTGACCAACTATGCAGCCCATACCAGGCTTCACTAGCATCTACCACCTCGATGATAGCTTTTGTCATAAATCGATGTTGTATCCCTACCTGATGGAGACTGAGTCACGCTTATCTGTAACCCGAGAGAGGATAAGTACCAACAGTCATTATACTCGGCCTCTGACCGTAGGGTCGATCATACCTGGGCTTTGGCTGTGATGAGGCACTATTACTTTCCACCACACTGTTCAAGTACGGCTGGTAATTATGGGTAGCATCGTGCTTTGACTGTATCACAGGTTCCGGTTTACCACATGCCCCTGCCGGATATGGTTCCTGGCCCGGCATCCCCGCCGCGGCGTGTCAACTGTGATGGCCCGATTGGCAGAAGTTTTCTGCATTCAATCCAGCTGTGGTGATATTGCCTTGACCCAGCTTCAATCTTCAATACGACATGCAGAAGACACCGGTGGGACCATGCCGTCTTGCCCTTGTGATATCGGGATCAAGTCGGAAGCATTCGAGCGTAGTTCGCACAGCAAACGTATACCGGCCCTCCTTCTTCATAACCCTTGGTCGTAATTACTGGCCAGCAATCTCTTCAGTTGAGCAAGGGTACCAGAACTCCCCCATGCCGGAGAAGGTACCGCAGAAGTGGGCAGGCCTCCATGGGATGATGGTAGAGCTTCACAAATTGGGGAAACATGCTCATATGCGTGGGCTAGATGCGAGGTATCCTAGCCCACTTGTCGTTGGTGATAGGACTCCGGACCGATTGAAGCGCACCAACAGTACCGTTTAGAAAGCTATCATAGACCGCATCGACTGGGGTCGATGACAGGCATGCATCTCGAGGTACTAAACACACCCCTTCCTTCGCAATCCAATTTGCGGGTGTCTTATATCGTCATGGCACTGTCGGATACGATATAATCTCCTCAGGGCCTACGTTCAACACGTGTAGTCCGCCATCTGTATTTGTCTTTGTCCTTGTCAACACAAGCAAGACAGTTTATCAGTTCCGTGACGAAAGGGCTACCAAGCCAACAACTCGACCTTGATGAGCTATAGACAGGGTCGGACCGCATTTATGATTTTCATCAATCCTTGATCCGAAACAAACCATGCGGATGCTTTGTTCGGGATACTTATCAAGGTAATCGTCTATATATGGTATGAGACCTCTACAGTTGCGATAACATCCCCTTCGGCCGAATCACATGCTTACACGATTGAGCAATGCTGCCGGTTTTAGGCGTTCTGGCAATGCACGGAAAATCGACACGTAAGCTGCATGCTTCCATCCGTCCACTCACATCATATTTCTTCCCGCAATCTTGCCCCAGACCTGGGAAGAGGGGGAAATAATACGCTGTTCAGTGGATAGATTTTGTATCTACCGTGAGACGGTGAAGCGACTACAGCTACCTTGGGGGTTCGCATCCAGCCATTCTATTCTTCGATAGCATACTGACTCTGGAATAGCATTTTCTCGATTTTCCTACGTCTTTCTCGGTCACATGCTCCCTGGCGTGAAGCTAACGCGGACTAGGGGGAGCGCAAGACAGGGCAAAGCACACCATGAAATTACGTGTTGGGATTCCCCAAAGGGTCAAGGCGCCCTACTTAAGGAAACTTGAACTGGTGACGCAGTTGGCGGATCAGTACTAGTGTATCCCCTTCTAGTCTGAGTGCTTCTCGACTTCCCAAGGCCTTTCTTTGCCTTGTACCTTTTGGCGGCTGGCCCCGGTTGAGGTGGCCCGTTTGGGGTAGGTTCCATTACCCCAGACTTGCGTGGTTGAGCTCCAGCTTTCCCCGCGCCCCACCCCCGAAATCCCGGATGTCAAGCGACGGTCGCAACATCTTCCGAGATATCTTCGACGACTTATCCGGCGACCAATCAAGGCCAGCCGCGGCCCGGTCAATCGAGGACGGCGTGTCGGAGAGACCGCCCAGACCTGCGCCAGAGCCGCTCATTGCCCCACATTTTATAGGCTACCCCTGGTGAGTATCAAAGTCTATTCTCGTTTCCGCCGCCACGATGGCATTGTCCCATCCGCTATCATTCCACCGGTCTATGGGCAGGTGCGCAAGCCCGTCGAGCTACCGCTGCCTTACAGGGCATTTGACGTCGACATCACTAGCCCTCTTCGCATGCGTTTCCCTACCTACCCCCAGACTCGAGGCTGGCCAGTTCGCACCGCTTGCCAATGTCTTTTCACTCGTTGTCAGCTTGCGGATAACAAAGGCTTTGAACCCCTCATCACGCCGCCATCCCGCTCTGTCCCAAGCCAATGACAAACCCACGTGTGCTGGCTCTCTGGCCTGGCGCCATCAAGCTCCGGCGAGGGGGGGACCTCGCTTTGATCAATCCAATCATGCGACATGGAGGTTTTTAGCTCGGGGTAGGGGTGTGTGCTCTTGCGTCCTCTTGCAGCATCGTTGCAGACAAGGCTTGGCAGGCAGTCGTCCTAGGGGTTGGAGAAAGTTGGCGTCGGGGGGGCCCAGGGAACACTGGCGCTCTCTCGATCACCTTGTTCATGTGAGTTCAAGTGCGGAGCACCGAAAAAAAAAAAAAAAAACAGCAATGATTTGCTGCTTGCACCTGCCGTGCGGTTGATAAGCAGTCGGCCAAGTGTTGCTCGAGTCAGGATACCTACCTCTAAGGGCATGCCCCGTCTGCATGGAGCCCCCTTCTTTTCTCCAGAGCTCCTCCTTCCATCTCTATATCAACCCCAACTCCCTCTGCTTTTTTCTTTTCTCATCACTGTTTCCCAAACACATCGCTTCAACCCAATTCTCGTTTCCTCACTCAACTCTCGCGAACTAGCAACTACCAGCGGCCTCCTCCATCCACAAGTTAAAGCACCGCCACATTCCTCGGTCTTCAACCACTCTTCTATCACCAGCCATGTCTTCTCAGGATACCCGCTCCATGAGCCAGCGTCTTCGCCCTCGTCGTCCCTCGACCTTCCTTACCTTGGCTCCTATCATCTCCGGTGCCGAGCAAAAGCCCAAGGTCGCTTCTGCCGATGAGGCTGCTCTCGAGTCTCCTACTGAGAGCGTCAAGCAAGTAGAGGCCGACTCTGCCGAGGCCATCAAGCGCCGCGCCTCCAGTGTCAGCAGCCAGTCCTCCACCACTGGCGGATTCCGCTTCCTGAGGAACCACTAAAGGGTCGCACCACTTTTTTTTAGCGGTTGGCAATTTGCCCATCCTGTCGTTCAGTCATACTTTCAAGCGATAAAAAGATGGGGCAAGCACGAGCCTTGCTGCTGCATGACACATTTCCTTATCATATACCTTCCAGCCATGATGGCATGGATCCCATCGACATGGGGAGCACAACGATGTGCCATTTCGGCGGATAGAAACACACCTCTTGGGCGAAAATGGCAAACTGGATGATTCCTATACCACAAAGGCTTTCAAACGACGCTTCTCGGTCTTCTTTTTCTGTAATCCTCTGACAGGATTTTTGCGAATGGTACGCTCCACCAGGGATGGAGTTTTCAAAGGCGCTGCGGAAGGTCTTTTTTTTCCTCTTTTTTTTCTTCTTTTTTTTTTTTTTTTTTTTTTTCCTCACTCTCGATAAGGAGTTGTGGAGGTGTCCTTCGGTTGACAAGGGACTGGAGGGATGGAATGTGTTTTTTTTTCCTTGGCAGTTTTGGGAAGGGGCAGGAGCCAAGCACACACATGGGAGGTTTTCTGGGATGTGCTGGCGGCAACCAGCAAAGAAGGGGGGATCGACAAGAGGAAGACAGTATACCAATTTTCCAATGAGAACCTGATAGTTTTCTCTGCTTTTCTCGGTATTGTTATCGTTGTCTGTGAGCTGGCACAATGTCCAAACAAAAGAGTTTCAAACAAGTCAGGCAATTGAAACCTGAATTGTTTGGTTTCAGTCCCTCTCCCGGATCGACCTGCTCCCTTCCTTCCTCCCCACCAAGTTGTTCGTCTCGTATTTTTTTTTTTTTTTTCCCTCGCTTTTTCAGCGCCTGTCATGCACTTGATATATCCACCCATGACGTTCGTGGTTTGGTCAACTTAACCATTCAAAGTTCTCCTTGAAGCATACCATGATAGGCAGCATTGCACAGGAATTGCCGGATGGTGGGTATCACGTCCAATCTTACCAACGAATAGGATAAGAGCCGTAGTTTGACAGAAGCAATGGAGAAAATCGCCTTCGTCCTTCACCGAACACCGAAAGAGAAAAAAAAATAAAAAAAATATTACCGATAAGGGTTGTCGACAACTTTGAACCGACGGTAGCCAAAACCCAAGTCGTCTTGGCGTTGCCCTTGGCCAGCATATCCTTGCCTCCGGCGCACCCGGCTTGGTCTTATATCCCCGATTGCGATAAGCCATCGAAACTTTATTTTGTCTACATCCGACTTGCCGTCGTTCTCGCCTTCCATCAACCACTCTTTTGAAAGAATTTCACGACAGCGAGGAGACAGACACACTCCAGGCAGGGATGATTCAACAGCAGATTACACGGGCATCAATCATCAGCTGACACATTCCCCCCCAAAAATCTCAAGCCGTTGGTGCAAGATTGCCCGTCTCAGCTCGCACAGCAGGAGGTGTTAGATCTTGGGCTTGGCAAAACACCTGAACACTTGGCGAAGAGGGGTAAAAACACAGAATGGCTGGAGGTTGATGGCAAAAAGAAGCGGTCTCCGGAAAAAGAAGAAGGGAACTGAAGGCTGACAAAGCGGTAAGAAGAATTCATGGCCAGATGTACATACATCTGAGGGTATGGAGAAAAAAAAAAGCAACGGTGTGTTTTGAGTGTCCAGTAATATGGACTTTTGTTGTTCGTTCGTAGCTATTGCTGGTCGGTAGATCTTGGGACAGAGGCTCAGATCTGCATCAAGGGGTTGCGCCGTTGTGTAGATCGCCGGCATTGTATTGTTGCACATCTGATAACAACTGGCACTGGCTTGAGAAGCAAGTTCATTCACCGCTGAAGGGGCTACGTAGTGTATAATCTTATGGATTACGTGCGATAGAGTGATTGAGGTGCTGTTCAGTGTCCGATACACCTGAGGTCACTCACTCTTTGCCGGAAACCTAGGGACCGGTAACCTCAGCTATGGCGTCTCAACTTGAACCCAGGGCCTTCGTTTTGAGCTTCCAGGGCAATCAGACATAATCAGACATACGTATGTCTGAATCTGTGCATCCGATGCCCGCAAGAGAATGGTGGGTGGGAGACGTATTGCCACACCGGAGTACCATAGTTTCGATTCTAATGGTGGACTATCTGTTCACCCTGTCCTCACAAGGGTGCTGAAGGGTATGGATTTTCGAAATCACCGTCTTCCTGCATACAGTTTTCTGGCGGGCATGGATGTTGCAGTATACTTCTTACAGACTATGCGTGATTTTCTTGGTGGCTAAAGACAAACGTCCGTCTATACGGCATTTGCATTGTGGCCAAAAGTGAATCAGCTTCTCCATGGATCTTGGATACTCTGGCCGCTTTCGGCCGGGAGTAGGTTTGTGCTGCGGTGAATCGGTAATTCCAACTGATAAACAAAGGCACGGGAGCTGCAGATCTTCGAGGCTCAAACAGCGGGAACTGTGACTTGACACTGCAAAAATTCGCGGAAATGCCCCCAAAAATACCACCGTGCCTATTTCCATATAGACAATGCCCGGTTCTGTGCCGTTCGTTGTGCTTCAGAAGCTAATAACCGCCATTGCCGACATGCCGTTCATCTGTTGTCGGCCAAAGAAGGCAAAAGCGGTATGTATATGTAACAGCCCGAGATCTTAATCAATGCAAGATCTCTTGGCACACTTCATTGTGCCTCGCAAGCGCAGGGTGTCAAAGGACAACTGATGCTTTCATGGTCCGAACGCTGTATACAGTATAAAGATGAAGCGGACAGACATCATTTTGCTTGCTTTACATGAAGGGCTTCAGAAACGTCATTTAGAAGAGGCAAAAATGCGTTTGAACAACCCCACACATGCTGTTCCACCCGGTCGGCAGTGATGGGATGGAAATCAACCTAGGTTTGTAATCAAGCTTAGAAAGAAAAAAATCCCCAATCAATGATGGACCAAAGATAAAGTCCAAAACAAGATCGTCAAGCGCCACAGAACTCCAATGATCAATCACAGATCACAACAGCGACACATCCCGTCGTTTGTTGTTGTTGCTGCTTGTGCTGTCATTGTGCCCACTGCCAGCGAACTGTCCCTCCCCCACCAGAAGGGCATCACGCCGCGGCTTTGTGCGGGCAACCTGACCCCCCGCTGACCGAAAAAGTGGGGTAGCGCTGCAAGCTGCCGTGCCAAGGCGCAGCGCTAATGCCAAGCTAAAGATAAGCTCAGGCACTGGCACAACCCCACTGCACCATAAAACCTCCATACAAATGGAAGTCACCACTCCCACAAATGTACAACAGCAACCACAACACCCACTCACTACACGACTACAAAAGATGGAAGGCCATCGTCGGACGGACTGGCAAAAAGAAGTGCCAACACTGTAGAGAAGAAGATTAAGGACGGGATCAAGGATTATGGGGGTGGGATCCGAGCCCCGAAGCGTTTCTAGCTTGAACCGAGCGCCGGAGTCAGGCGGATCTCCGAGCAGCAGCTCAGCTGGGCTGATTTGGTTTGGGGCCGGAGAGTGCACAGACCAGCCGGATCCCGGCAACTCCCACTTCGAAAGTTCAATCGGGCAACTGGAAGCTTCCGCTTTGGCCCCACAATACCCGGAATCGGACCCAAGAGTATCCCGGAGTCTCGGAGCGGGACTTACCGAGAAGCCACCGAGCGGCTAATTTGGCACGTGCCGGGTGTCGGATGTTCGGTGCTACGTATGTATCCGGATGTTGGATTGGATGCCGGGTTACATTCCGAGCTATCCATATCAACGGTTTGGGGGCCCATCTACCCGGTTTCAAAGCGTTTGCGTCTAAACGATACATGCGTGTATAGGTTGTATTCTCCTTGAGTTATGTCTGTCAACTAGATCAACTCGTCAGGTTTTCAAAATCGACCGTCTGGGAGTAAGCTGGCATCACTGGCAATTAAGCTTGTGGAGTTTCGGCGAGTGAAATTCACTCTCTGTTTTTTGGGTAGGCTAACCGTCAATGCCACACCCGGATTCGTTCCACGCATTTCGGTTCGACCAAGACAAAAGAATTAGTACTTTGAGCAATGAGATACGACAATACGACAAGTAAAAGAGACTGAGGGCAAGACTTGAACAATTCGTAATAGGGGAAAACAAGAACTGAAGTAGAGGGATAAAGGGGATTGAACTCGAAGCTGTCGGTCAACACCATAACAAAACTCGGGATCGCATGTTTAGAGACAGACGGATTATCGACGGCGACCAGGAGCATTCCTGAAAGAACTTCCGGTTTATTCAAATATACGCTGCAGGTTGCCGAACGGATATCTTTACTTTTGGAACCTGGTTATTCTTTCGCTCTCCGTCTTTCATGCTGTGTATCTTCTAACGTCCATGTCCGGATCTACAGAGAAATCCCTTGAGCGAGCAAAATCTAATGACAGAAACATGAGGAAAGGGCCACCACAGACAGGCGTATGTCAAGCTGACATGAAATAGAAGCCATTAGTAAAAGTTACGGCATATGGTTGCAATATCTCGATGTGTTTTTTTTTTTTTTTTTTTTTTTTGCATTTTCTGATTTTTTAATTTTTTTTTTTAATTTGAAGTTTTGAACCTTCGAGTTATCACTCCTGTGTAGACCTCTGATCCAAGTAACTGTACGGACTGAACAGATGGCAAAAGCGATGACTTTCAATTTTTGTTTGTTGCGAGATGCCCGCAGTAAATTTGGAAAACATTTGCTCGGAAACAACGTGTATACATGGTATGTCCTCCCGAAAACATTGTATGAGTCGTATCCAACCCGAGTCCAACCAACGTCTTTCGTAAGTCTAACTCCCGAATTTCTAGCTTTCTCAGGGACGTAGCAGTAGGACTTCTCGTTGTTCCTACCCAACTCGGGACAGTTGGAACAGCGCGTCACTCTCTTCACTTGGTCTATAACTCGTCGAGACATCCTTTCAATTTTTCCATTTCACATCTCTTTCATATTTGAATTAGTTCAGTTGGAACGGAGTAACCGTTACGTGGTCTTTGTCATTACCTAGTAATGCTGTCGGTCTGTTGGCGAAGACTAACAAAAAGAGAGGAAACTAAGACAAGACTTGACCATCAAATCTGATGGAACATCGAGTGTCCACATACCGATAATCATATCCGTGGCTGGTCATGTCATTCTGGTCGAGTTCATGATGTACGTGAAAGCCATGTGTAAGGGGAAGGCGGGTGAAAATGATTATCAAAGTCTTGCTGAACACAATGGGTTGCCTGCCTAGCCTAGTTAATGGAGGGCCGACGCGTAAGTTGCTGTGGCCACCTCAGAGACTCTGCATGAGAGACCCCCGAGCATTTGTTTATATGAGCTCGAGATTAGACCGAATACTCATATAGCCAATGCACGTTCCGTGGAAACAGAGCGTATATGCTGTCATTGTATAATAGGCTTGGTGATTAGTGTGACTGGAATGCATTTATAGAGTGTCAGTTATGACATGCACTTTCATTTGAGCTAGGCACCGGAATGGTATTTCTTTGGAAGATATGAGTCATGATTTCTTTGGGATGACTGACAAAGTCTGATGCCGGACAGCTTGCTTGCCTTGTGGAAGACCATGTGGGGAGTCAGAGGAGCACGTAAAAACTCAAGATTTAGACGATAGGGAGCGCTTGAATTGCAAGCCGTTTCTATTGATTCTCTCTATCCATTTGCTCTTCACGGACCCATAACCCAACGACCCACCCCGGAGACATTAGACCAATGATACCCCGTGCATGATCGCTTGTCTCCTCCTATGTTGTCTGCAGATATCGAATGCTATGCCTGAGAATTGGTTCAAGTTGTGACAGCAGGATGTTTGGCCAGTAACTGGCTGAGTGGTCCATGAAGAATATGCAAGTCTGGCGAGCCCACCTACAGCCTCGGCTTCCAAATCAGAGAGGTCCGGCAAGCTCATCCCTTCCAGCAGTGATCCACCGAGTCATTGTGTTATGTCTCGGTCAAATCAATCCATCCGTGTCGCAATAGACTGTGATCGTCATTCGATCGCTCACATCAGGATATGGGATTCTTGTCCTCCAGACACTCGGGAGCTTTTTGGGTGACGGCCATGGGCGCATTGATCGGAGCAAAGTATTCGAGCCAGTAGTATCCTCCAAGTATTATCCTAGTATCGATCGCGATCGCTGTCCGCACATGTCGCCCATTAAAGAAATCTCGCTATGCAGTCGTGAGCATCATGGTAATGCAAGGTATGGTACAATTCCAAGTGTGTGTGTTGTGTTTGTGTTCCCGTCTAATCCTCCTCAAGCCAAGTTGTCTTCAACACTGAGGGGGCTGGTAGTTCAGGGGACGCCTGCGATACCGTCAGGTTAGCAATATTGATCATGGTAGTGTCGAATGAAATGCGCTTACTTGAACAACAGAATATGAGGCTCTGGCTCATGAACCTCGTAGTGTTCCCAACCGAGACTCTGTTGTCGCAACCTTTGTGTTAGTCTTCCCGTTCCCTATGCGTTCCCATCGCAACTGATCAGATTCGCGCGCACCTGTGTAATGCCCATGGCTCTCCATTCCTCTTCCCACAAGAGCTTTAGAGTGCCCTTGGATTTATCGTGGTAGTCGGAGGGGATGGCCTTGAGCATGGCCTTGGGTAGCTGGACGTGACGGTACTCGTACTCGCTGTCGGAATAACTGTAGGAACAAGTGGCAGGGTCAGCAACCGTACAGTAGAGCGCTTCCCAAAGTGCGCCACGGCGTACCGAGTAGAATAGTGAATAGAGTCGATGAACTCCTCGAGGCGCGCGCGCTCGTTATCAGACAGCGGCCGCGGGCTGGGGTTGCGGCGACTGGTGTCGATTCCCATCTCCTCCGGTGTCATTTTGCCTGCTTGTGTTGTGGGTGTACGGCGGTGTGCGATTGTTGTTGTTTGGTATCGGTTGCCAAGGCGATGGTTGCTGGTGGTGCTGTGCGATTCCACAACGCGTGTCTCTGGTTTGGGTTTCGCTGTAGTGACCGCGCGCGTGGGGTGGATAGAGTGCTATTTAAGAACCCGGAGGCAGAGAGAGGGTCGCTGTCGGGCAGGGCAGTGGAGTCGGCGTCTTTGGCGGCAGTATATTGTGACTGTTGTCTTCACTTTGGGGGCGGGATGAGATGAGACGATGGAGCCGAGAGTCAATTGTAGCTGGCGGGGTCGCTGTTGTGTATCTTCTGGGAGCTATCTTGAATAGGCCGAACGATAGCTTCTATTGTCCAAAGACTTTGGTGTTATTGTAGAGTGTCGGTATTGCGATGAGATGGTGATGTCGTTGACGACGACGGGTCGGCCAGTGACGAGTAGGAATCACCCAAGTAAGTCTACTGCCACTCAGTTGACAGGGGTTTGATGGCAGACGGGAGCATCCGGCCGGCAAATTCACCATACTGATTCCAAATGGTGCCGGCCGCGTCAGTTGACCCGGTCTTGGTACGCTTGAAGGGCAGAACTTTTGACAGACGGCTGCCAGCCGCCAAGTAGGTCGACAAGGGATGTGGTCTTTCTCAAAGTCGTCCCAAAGCACGGGCACCAGACCACACCACCACCAGGCGCCGTCCAGGGAAGCAAACCACGCTGCACTAACAAAGCTCAGGACAATCCGCTCAAAGCAACCCGCGGCCAACCGTCTTTTTGTGTTCATCTGTTGGAGCACCCAACTCGCCATCCGCCCCGATACCTCTCAGCTCTGAGGGTATTCCCACTGCCCATCACCACTGTCTACACACTGCCGGCATCCCGACCTATCTCACTGCTCGACACGCCGTGCAGCATCCACCCAACAAACTGAAGTGTGTCTGTTCCTGCGCAGACGGGAGTCGATACACCATCACAAGCCGCCACTGCTATTGGCTCGTGGACGGTTGCCCACCTCACTTACACTACAACTGAAGTGATTCTAGCCCGCCCCCTGCTCTCTCCATCACGTTCGTTGAGTTCTCAAGCGGCCACAATCTATCTTCCCGTCCATTCCTTTCGCGGCGACGCCCGCCTGCCCGCCCGCCCGCTGCAGCTCACAGGCCAGGCCCATCGCTGCTGGAGCACTGGAGCGCGGTTCCCACTAATCCACTACCCATCAACCCAAGTGGTATTTTTTGTGCCCGCAGAACGAAACACACAATCGCCAAACCGCAACGCGTCTCCCGAACGAGTCCCGTCCTGCTCTGCGCCAGCGACGCCCATCCGGTCCCTGACCCCCAGACGAGACCCTTCTCCCCAAACTGCCATTGCCCCGCCGGCACCGCCCTACCGGTAGCTCTGACGACATCCTCGGATAGCCTGCCGCATCTACCAGACCCACGACCGGGTTGCACTCTTCGCCGACATGGACAATAAGCGGAAAGCCAGCATCTCCAACGGCGCCCACATCCAGGATGGCGACGACCGCGCTGCGAAGCGCACCAAGAAGGAACCAGGCGTAAGTCCATCACCTCCAATGAACCATTGCTCCCACTGCTCCCTACCTATACATGCACCCCCGGTTCCTGTTGTAGCTGGTCCCTCTCGACGAGGATGCGGCCATGCAGCGACCATAACCTCTAAACTTCCCTTCCTCGTCTGGGAAGGAAGTTGAGGAAGTGCACATGCACCCATTGACAGAACTCAGCACCTTTTATCTGATTGAACCCCAATACCTGTCAATGAAGCTTGACATCTGCCTCCCACGATGCTCAACCCGCGTCTTATCCCTTGGCTTCGACAATACAGCAGTCAACAAAAACACTGCCCTCAATATTCGACTACATACAGCCAGCTAACCGCGAATACAGCCCTACACGGATTACGATCTCAATCAGGAAGAGACCCATGAGTCCACTACCGCATATGGCCTGCACTTCCTCGAGATGATTCGGAGGACGAAGGACAAGAGGTATGAAGTTACAATCTTGCACGAAACCCGGTGCAGGTTTCTCTTTTATGACTGTACCACTTGCGATCGACAGCAACAGATGGACCTTTTGCATTCTCTCCGTAAAGCTTTTCGCTAACATCTTGATCATAGTGGACGGACTGTCGCCGACTGCTTCGAAGATCTCATCCCGCGCGAAGGAAACGAAGACTACTACAGGCGCATCAAGCTGCCCATATCTCTCAAAACAATCGAGCGCAAACTGCACAATCAGGACTTTGCAAACTTGTCCGAGCTGGAGGGTTACTTCAAACGTATGGTTATGAACGCGAAAGAATACTACAACAAAGGCTCCGACATCTTTGAGGACGCAGAACGCGTCAGGAAAGCACTCAGCAACTACATGACCAAGACGAATCCTGCCTACAAGCGAGAAACCGGCTATAGCTGCACCGCAGCGCCGATTCCTGGGGAGGAAGACGACGAAGAGAGCAAGAACGCGAGTCAAAACGGTACCAAAAGGCACTCTTCGAACAGCTCGACAAACGGCTCTGTCAAATCTGTGCGGAAACGCGAATCTCCTTCGGTACAGGATACCCAGGGCGAGGATGATGTTGAAGGCGAAGATGATGACCACGATGACGGCCGCGACGAGAGCGGCGACGAAGACAATGAGAACCCACGAAGGATTGTTATCAAGAGGCGCGAAAGTGGCAGACCAGCGGCTAGAAGCACAGCCTCGCCAGTACCCACGTTTAAGCCTGGCAGAGGTGGCAGGAAAAAGGCAGACCATGAGTACGAGAATGTACCCTACAAAAGCCTCAACTTCCAGCAAGCACAGGAGAAGATTGTAGAGGAGCTCATTCGCAAGCCGGATGGATCGTACGTTGCACCTCCATCTCTCATTCGTCCCACCTTGTCGACCCTTCCATACTAACATAACAAAACAGTGACCCGTATTTCCTCGACTTTATCAACCTTCCTCCAAGGAGCTTCAAGGACTACTTTGCTGTCATCACTGAGCCCCTTTCCCTCAAGGGCCTGCAGAAGCTCGTCAAGGGTATCTACGGTCGCGCTAGTCCGACAGGTGTGAGCGAATTCAAGAGTTGGGCTGCATTCGAGGAGAAGGCCAGTCTTCTCTGGAACAATGCTCACTACTATAACGAAGAGGGGAGCGTTATTTACGACCTTGCGACGGAATTGAAGAGCTGCTTTGAGAGAGAGTTGGACCAAGCCAAGGCAGTCGTTCAAGAACCGCCACAGCCCCCCAAGATTAAACTGAAGGTCGCCCCCGGCTCGGAAACTCCAAGTGTGAGCGGTCCGAAGAAGATCACCATTCATGTGGGCGGCTCTCGGGGTAGCGCTGCCGCCTCGCCAGCGCCCCCAACTGGCCAATCCATTGATTCCAACTATAGCCATGGAGCTGTCAATGGCAATAGAGTTGTCCCGTCTGCAGTTCCCATCATACCTCAAGATAAAGTTAGGAGTCTGTCCACCTCTGTGGTACCAAGCCCTGCCGTCACCCAGGCTAAGCTCGAGGGGGGTGTTCAACAATCGCCTGTGCCTCTACCACCCCAAGCGGGCATGAATGGGGTTGCCGTGGGACCCGGAACCATGACGCCGGCAATCAATTCGCAACAGCCAGGTTCTGCAGTGCTTCAAAACGGTCATGTGCCCGTTGTAGCACCGCCCCCGCCCCCGCCTATATGGGATAAGACACACCGTGCTCCTGGTCGAGGTAAGTTTTGGTCAGGTCCGTTTATGAAGGTTTAGTCGCTAATTGCATTTAAAAGGTCTTGCCGATGCCCTTATCCATAGCATCCTGATTCGTACCCATCCAAGCATCCCCCTCGAGAGGCGGTTTAGACTTGAAGTTCCGGCTCATCCAAGATTGGCCCAGCAGAACCTGACTGTTCATCTGCCCACTAATCATAGCAGACTGCAGCTTATTCCACGACTGTCTCCTATCCTGGAGCAGCAACAACGACAATATCGCCTTTTCATCACCATTAATGGTTCGATGGTGGGAAGGGCGACTCCTTTACCGATTCCTGACGACCCGCTGCCCGTGAATGCGATAGTATTTGACCTTCCGTTGCAGCCGGGTACGACAGTAATCAGTGTCACAATGATTGCAGCCCTTCCGAAGGGCCAGAAGCTCCCCAGTGGCGCCGAGTGCGAGCTGGAGAGGATTTCTGTCAATGCCTTTTTACCTAGGGTGTAACCGCTCGTTTGAACGTGCACCCGTCTCAAATGTTGTTTTCTGGTATTATTTTGATACCTTTTTAATTCCTTTTCAAAATCTGGTTGGCTCAGGCAATGCTGTGGAGGTTATGGTTCAAGGATTGGGCGTGGTCTTGGTCTTGTCCGGCGCAAGACAGTCGAGACATTTCGAAAGTGTGGGTTGGCTAGCGTCAAATTACTTACATTATGGAGTTTAGGGACGGTGGGATGTGGAATACAACGCGTTCGGCTCGGTCATTTGGTACTTTCTCTCCATGGTGGGAGTTGTTGGTCGGTTTGCATAAATAAAGAGATGGTGCGATGACAGAGAGCGAGTATACGGATGGTAATGGATGAATCAAGTGGCCATTGCCGGAGCATCATGATGTTATGTATGATATACGTGACAAAAGGGGGATATCCAAACAGCCAATTTTTACAAGCCAGTTGGCGACGACATTTTGCAACAAGTATGGGAAATTAGACAAGCACCGGTTTGCACCTTGAACCATTGTTTGGGGAGTCATTATTGACTACCTTCTTTGTCTGCTTACACTCCCACGCAAACAAGACAATGCAATGCTTGGGTTGTTGACCCTGGAGATGTTTACCAAGTCCGAGAACGGCAGCTAACAAATACAGAAAGCTTCGGAAATGCGATGCGAACGGTTGGAATGTTGTTTCTCAAAGATGTCTTCTTCTTTCCATGTCCGGTTGGGTTTCCTTTGTTCTGCCAGCTTCATGTCCATTTCCGTCAGCTATGCCCTAGCATTGCACCACTCTTTGTTATTGTCCATTGTCGCAAAGGTCCATAACGTTGACTGAGTGCTTCATTGATCCCACTCAGCTACTTCCCCTTTGTGTTCCATTCTCTTATGTTGACGCCATGTGGCCAACTATCTTCCCACAAACCCTTTCTGCATTCCTTTTAGCAACATCTTCATGATTTTACACAATCTGCGCTTTCACGAGGGACCACTTTGATTCCCCCGAGTCGAACTACACGAGAAAGCTGACGCATAGCACAATCGCACAGTCGAGAATATTCATCACCACCATACGAAGGGGAAATACCTCAAGCGAAGCAACAATGCATCCCCAAGGCGCCCACTTCGCGCCAACCGGCCTCTACAGCCCCGGCGGGTTCAAGCCGCCCTCATTCGGCGTTGTCCCCAAAGCCCGCTCCGACGTCCGCCAACCAACCCGCATCTCATCCACCCACGTTGTCGTCGAACCCATATCCACCAAGGAGCGACCTTGGGTTCCCTCCGACGGGCTGTACCAGGAAATTAACAAACAAGCCATGCACGAGCGCAAGCTCGCCATCATAGGTGTCGACGACAGACTCCTTAAGCCTTTACCCCTAAAGAAACACCCGTTCCATACCCTGGATTACATCCCCTTTGCTCGATCGAGCCTCGAGGCTATGGCCGCTATTGAGGATGGGTTGAAGGGAGTGGCTAAGTTGCTGAAGCTCGATGGGATCGGGGTGGACCTAAGTCCGGTGGTCCCAAGGCAGGTTCTAAGTATCAGGGAGTCTGGGTGGAGGCCGACGCAGTTGGGGTTTGAGCATATCCGCTGGCCTACTTCCGAGGAGCATAAGGATGTGGAATTCCAGAGTGACTGGTATGAAATCCTGTGGTATGATATCATGAAGAGGGTGTATAGGTGGGCGGAGAAGTACTTTGATGAACAGCAGGATGTGAAGGTGTCTGCGAAAAGCGTTAAAGATTGGACGAACCTGTGGAAGCAGGCGGGCGTTTCAGATCACTTTGTTCATTATGCGAGCTTGGTGGCGAGGCAGGATAATAATCACCCCGCGGGGTGGGACGTGTTGTTGGCTAAGGGGAGATATAGGAAATTTCTCATGGTTGGGGTGCTGGTGAGGTTGTTGCAGGAGCAGGTGTTTGATGAGTTGTTGTTTGGGGCGGACAAGGGCACGAAGAGGATGTTGGACGCACAGGATGAGTGTTATATCGAGTTAGATGGTATGTTTCTTTCTTTATTTCAGTCCCTCTATCCTTTGTTATCGTTGTTGTGGACTAACTAAGCGGGAACTAGGCCACTTCCGCACCGAGATGCGTTGCCGAAGTGTCCGCGCTGCTCTCGACGATTCTATCTTGACCCCAGGCTTCTGGCCTGAGGTGGACAAGCTGGCGATCCAAACCACAGCCTTGTTCTCACCTCTGCTCCGGTTCATGGACGTCGAATTTGAAAAGCGTACAGACCCGCTAGAATTTCATCAGGACATCCACGATATCATTGCCGAGTCGGGTTACTTCAACATCGCCATGCGGCTTTCCCGCGATGTCTTCCGCTTCAACTGGCCCCTGCCTGGAGATGGATGGAGTCTGGAAGTTGAGAACGTCGACGACATTCCTTTTGAGATCTCGCGGGCCTGGGCTGATAAACACGAGCAAGATGCCCAAAAGCGGTATCACGCGGGCCTGGAAGCAGACCGACGACAGAAGAAGAGGAGAAAGGAGCTTGGTCTGGACGGACGTACTACCAGGACCACTGCTGCCATGGCACGCGGTACCCTCCGACTTGCTTTGGATCATGCCAGTACAAAGTTGAAGTCCGGTTTGGCCGCCACGGGTGTCAGGCTTGTGCGGCTCCGTCCTGGCTTCGCGGCACCCACTGTTGACGATCCTCCTCCTGCCTCTGAGCCAGACTACAGCAGGTCCAGTGACCCCAACCGCCCTCCGGAGCTCTACCTCCCTTCTCGCCTGGCAAAGACCCAAGTCGCCATCTTCCCCGCCATCCAACGCTACATGAACCTGGAAACCTTCAGACGTGAGCCGGTCAAGAAGAACCCGTCCTTCTCCCGGTCCTTCTCCTTCCACACCAACGACATCATGGCCTCCATCGAGAGCCACCCCACTTACGAGTATTACTTTGATAAACTCATCCCCCGCAACCCCCCTAAGAAGGAAGACTCTTCCGACGAGGGCTACACCTTCCCCACCCGCCGTCGCAAGCATCTTGTCAACCCCTTCGACCGCCAAGAAGACGCCCAAGCCATCCACACGATCGCCAAAGGCAACGCAATCTACTACTCGGGCGTAGCCGACGAGTCTCACCTCTCCGCCCTCCGGCGCAATGCCAACGACCCTTCTGTCGGTCCAGAAAAGTATTACATCGGCTACCCCGGTTACTTGCCGGAGCACGTTCCTACCTTGAGGGAATGGACCAATCTCCCTCTTACCTCTCGCCACAGCCACAGCCGGCACTCCCTCAACAACCTAACCTCATCCTCTCGTACATCTTCTCCCTTCTTCTCCTACTTCGTTCCCTCCAACAAAATCCTCATCCTCACCCGCCGTCTCCTTTTCACCACGCTCATCTACTCCCTCCTCCGCTTTTGGCTAGTTCCCCTCCTCCTTCCTTCGTTCCTCCCCTTCTTCCTCGCTTTGGAATCTACGGCGCTGCACGTCTTCAACCAGGCCAAAGACGGCCTTACCACTTTGCTCACTCCCCTCGTTGATGCCGTCCGTCCTCTTCTAGGTCATCTTCTTCACACATTAACTATCCTCCGAAACCTAGCGTTGGCTGTTCTCAAACCAGTCCTCGCTCCCGTGGGGGACTTGGTTAAGAAACTGGTGCTCCCGCCTTTGGCTTCTGCGTTAAGGGCTGTGGGATATGTCTATAGCCAGCTTGTTGAGAGGGGACCGGTGGGATGGGTTTGGACGAGGTTGAAGGGGGCGGTTGGTTGGTGGGGAGATTGGGTGAAGTTGGTGGATGAGGCGGTGAGAGGCGGGTTGGCGAGGGTTGATGCTTGGTTGGGTGGTGCTACTGGTGCTACAGTTTTACCTGAGGCGTGGCGAAGGAGCGGAGCAGGAGGAAGAGGAAGTGAAGGAGGGAGTTTAACGACAACGGTGACAACGGCGACAACGGCGACAACGGTGACAACGACAATGACGGGGGCGGCGGCGGCTGGTGGTCATGGTGGTGGTGGTGGTGGTGGTGGCAACTGGAACCCTTTTGCTAGGAGGATTGAGTCTGGTTTGAAGACTGAGAAGACTACTTACACTGTGACTACTAACGGTGGAGGAGAAGTGTTCACTGTCACGGAGAAACGCACTGCTGGTGGTGGTGGTGGTCTGACGTCTGGGAGGAGGACTTCCACCGTTTCCACTGTTACTACTGGCGATGGAACTTTCACCCTTGCCGGCGCGGCACCGCCTCCTCCTCTTACGCCTTGAAGCAGTTTAACCGTGGATAAGTATTGGAAAATTGGATAAGTTGTCCGTTCGTTGATTTTGTTTAGGATGATGGCTTTTTAAAGGCGTTAGGTCAACTTGGAGACTTGGATGGAGATGTAAAGTAGCTAGCTTAATTTTGACAAACTCTTCCTATATGTAATCGTCGCAAGTCAGTCGTCTTGACCCGCAATCATGTCATCGTGTGAGTTTGGGTTGTAAGAGATCAATACCTCCAGTAAAAAGCTCGCTAACTTTCAAGGCAAACTATGAGCGGTGCCCAGGACGGCTGTTCACAGCCAGAGGTAACAAGCCGGAGTTTCCTGTTCCGAGCCTTGACGTTAACGTTAGTCAACAAAGACGCATGTCCATTTCCGGCCGAATGTAGAGGACCGATGCTTTTATTCCTCACTAAGCTCCTATCAATATCCCATATCCCGCGACGACTGTGACCCATGCCCGCCGCAAAAGCCCAACATACCATACACATGCTCTCTCAGGAACCCGATGGAAATAGTGCGGCAACCCCATCTCGTCCTGAGTGTAAACCATTCTCTAATTCCGTGACAGCCCACGCTCAGATCTATGCACATATCTGCGAGTGGGAGGCCACTTGGTATAAAACCGACTTAAAGGCTGCCTTAACTTCCAAAGTCAAATAACGCCATGATAAGGACCTCAATAGAGCTGCTGAATGAAATGTTAAAAGGATTTTTGGAAACCGACGCCACGGCTAGATTCCCCCCTTCCAGACTCCCGTATTCCTCCACCAAGTAAATGAAGCGGGTAGCTTTTTCGTCAACGAGATATCTCATATTTCCATGCGTTGTCGTCTGCGTGTATGCCGCCGCCGAGACCGCATGTCGTCCTTCTTTTCGAACGTCGTAGATATTATAAGCGGCCCGTTGTATGCATGAGAACGAAGCTGCCTGCTAAAGCCGGGCTGGGCTTTAGCTTGTCAATGACATGGCCAAAACGAGAGACCGCATTTAGACGGTCATCTTGGCACGAGCGCGAGAGCTGCCGCTGTGAGCGGATTCCGTGTGGCCGGAGAACTCGAGAGCCTCGTTGGGCGGAAGCTGGAGGACCTCCTTGAAGCGGCGGCCGATAGCCATCAGGATCTCCTTGCCCTTCTCAGGGGATCTGCCCTTGCCGCCAGAAATATCTCCGTCGCCGCGGCCGGGAATGTGCTTGCCGATAGTGCGGGTCCAGACACCAACACGGAAGAAGGCCTTGCGGACGTTGACGACAACGCCCATGACCTCACCGTCCTCCTCGTCCTCGAGAGTCTCGCCGATCGCAGCTAGCATAGTATGCAGCCAGATCTCATCAATGTTGACATTGCGCTTCTCCTTGAACTGGTAAGACCACTTGCCACCGTGCTTGTTCTGGGGATCCTCCCACTCAGGGCGCACGCCCTCCTTGAAGAGATGGTAATCGGACTTGAGAGCGAGCTCTGATACCGGGGCGATGTTGTTCTGCGCGCGTTTTGGTCAGTATGCATGGTGCGCAAAGCGTGGGGTGGGAGAGCGCTCATAGACATACATATACACCCCAGAACTCCTCGACCGTCTCAAAGGTGATAACCTCCTTCAGAAGATCATTCCAGTTGTCGCCCTGGTCGCGATGATGTTAGCTGACTGCATCGTATGGTGGGGCAGGTAGTAGGCGAAGGGAGGGGGGGGAGGGGGGAACCAACCTTTCCGCTTGAGGGCTTGGTGAACCAAAGGGTCCAGCGGTTGGAGAGAGGGTGCTTGACATTGAAGTGCTCCTTGTCGTGGAAGACGGTGACGGTCTTGTCGTCCTTGGCGGCGGCGGCATCGCCGTTGGTGTTGCCGCCCTCAGGGCTGATAGGGATGGTGGTGAGATCGACTTGCTCGGACATGGTGGCGGTTGTGATGTTGCGATGGGGGTTTGGAAAGTGGATGTTGATCAAAGTGTGTCGTTCCGACCGACAAAGGGCGACGAGAACGGAGTCGAAGCTAACAAGGACTGAGCTTGGACAGACGGGCCCACAAAAAAAGCAGTTTATGCCCAAGAAAGTGATCTAAGCGTGCGCGGCGTGTGGAAGCGCGAATCGATTGGGGACTGCGGGCGAGGGGGGGCTCCAACTTGGGGGATCCACGATACGATTCGGTCAGATGTTTTGGATTATGTATGTGGTCTGTTTTTGCCTGGGGGATGACTGCTCTTCCGAGGAAAAGTGGAAGTTCAGGATGCTTGGTTGTTGAGAAAAGAGTTGAGATGTTGAGAGGGAGAAAGAAGAAGACGTGGAACAAGTTGAAGTTTGTCACGACAAAAAAAAAAGAGGAAATTCAGTGTCTAGACGCATGGTCCAAGCACTCAGGATCTAGACGGCAGGTGCGACTTGCGACTTGAAGGTGAAATTATCTGAGACTTGTTGCTCCAGGCAAGCAACTCGGTTGCTCTTTCAAACACTGAGGCGGTAGTGCAGATAGAGTGGTAAAATACCTTGGGTACCTATTCTCTACACAGAGTTATAATAGTCCCAGGAGAGTACAATGGTTGACAGCTGAGACTTGGATGATAATAGAGTGGATTTTGTGTCGGTGGCACAAATCTACGAATTCTTGGGATTGGCAGTTGCCCATGGAGGCCAACTGACAAATTCAGTGTAGCCGCAATCACAAGCAGCGAGATGCAGACAACGCCCGGCCAACACTTGATGTTACGGCGATGCATCCTGCAGCAATCATTCGCGTAACGATTGGTAACAGAAGTGTTTCTTTCCAAACCATCGCCGCTTCCAGACTCCCAGAGTCCTCGGCAGTCAAACTTGCACAGACTCACAATGGCCACCCGACTTTCACTTCTATCCGAGTCGTTCAGTCTCATCATCCAGTTGCCCTGTCATGTCAGCGAGTCAACAATCCAATGAAACGAATCCCGTCTCTCCTGCAACTGCCTACAGACCCCTCCCCCTCCTCCACTTCGAAAAGTTGCCCTTGCCCACCCTGCACTGCAGTCCTTGCTAGCGCCCCCAGAAGAGACCGGAGGCGCTCAAGGTGAAAAAAAGTTCCCAGGGACAAGACCCCTCAACGCCCCTCCCACACCCCCATGTCGGTCAAACCCAGCCAGTCGTAGGCTCGGATCGAAGGAGACTGGGACCAGATATCACGGGTAGTATCACGTGTAAAGCTTAGATAAGATAGTGGCCATACCCAACCATGCCCGATCCAGGCTAGACAGTGGGGAAAACCGGGGCGGTTGGCCATGCAGCAGAAAAAAGTTGCGGCGCAGTTGAAAATTTCAAAATTGAAAGTCGCCCGGCCTGCCCTGCCCCACGCAGCCCACTCTTTCAGCGACTGGACCGGCTCAGGCCTTTTAAAACCCTTCAACTTCCTCCTCGTCCCCTTCGTTGTTGCCAGCTTCAGCTCAGTCTCGACATTCCCTTTCCAGACAACACTATCTTCATCATGGCGGACGAAGTTTACGATGGTGCCATTGGCATCGATCTTGGTATGTTTTAACCTTTTTATAAGACCCGCCGTGCGCAATATCATGCTATTGTCGCCATTGTTGCGACCTGTTTGCGCCCGAGTTTTTGTTTTTGTGCGTTTTTGGGCATCACCAAGGGCAACGGCGCACTCGGTCAAGACTCATGCATATGTGAACACGATGCTAACCTCGATCCTTCTGTATAGGTACTACCTACTCTTGCGTTGCCATCTACGAGGGTACCAATGTCGAGATCATTGCCAACGAGCAGGGTAGCTTCACCACTCCCTCTTTCGTCTCCTTCACTCCCGAGGAGCGTTTGATCGGTGAGGCCGCCAAGAACCAGGCCGCCATGAACCCGAAGAACACCGTCTTCGATGTCAAGTACGCTCTATCCAGTATCTCAGTCTCCGAAGAAGCAGCCTCACTAACGCGCCTCCAGGCGTCTTATCGGTCGCCGCATCGATGACCCCACTGTCAAGAAGGACCAGGAGTCTTGGCCCTTCAAGGTTGTCGACGATGGTGCCGGCAACCCCAAGGTTGAGGTTGACTACCTCAACGGTGTCCACACCTTCTCCCCCCAGGAGATCTCCGCCATGGTCCTCACCAAGGTAAGCCACCGCCACATCCGAGCTTCCGGGTCTGCACGCATAAGAACCGCACTCTAACATGTGCTCCCACAACACAGATGAAGGAGATTGCCGAGGTCAAACTTGGCAAGAAGGTTGAGAAGGCTGTCATCACTGTCCCCGCCTACTTCAACGACAACCAGCGTCAGGCTACCAAGGATGCTGGTGCCATTGCCGGCCTCAACGTCCTCCGTATCATCAACGAGCCCACCGCTGCCGCCATTGCCTACGGTCTCGGTGCCAACAAGTCCAACAAGGAGCGCAACGTCCTCATCTACGATCTCGGTGGTGGTACTTTCGATGTCTCCCTCCTCAACATCCAGGGTGGTGTCTTCACCGTCAAGGCCACCGCTGGTGACACCCATCTTGGTGGTCAGGACTTCGACACCAACCTTCTCGACTACTGCAAAAAAGAGTTCACCCGTAAGACTAAAAAGGTATAAAGAATTCCCGCTGCTTCCATACGACCTTTCTGTTGTCCTCAGAATTTGGCGATTTTTCAGGAATTTTTTTCGAATCACCGGCGCTGACATAGTCGATTTCAGGATCTTTCCGGCGATGCCCGCGCTCTCCGCCGTCTCCGTACTGCTTGCGAGCGTGCCAAGCGTACCCTCTCTTCCGGTGCTCAGACCACCATTGAGATCGACTCCCTCTTCGATGGTGAGGACTTCAACATCAACGTCACTCGTGCCCGTTTCGAGGACTTGAACGCCAAGGCCTTCTCTGGTACCCTCGAGCCTGTTGCCCAGGTCCTCAAGGATGCCAGCATTGAGAAGTCCGCCGTTGACGAGATTGTCCTCGTCGGTGGTTCTACCCGTATCCCCAAGGTCCAGAAGCTCCTCAGCGAGTTCTTCGACGGCAAGAAGCTCGAGAAGTCCATCAACCCCGATGAGGCCGTCGCCTACGGTGCCGCCGTCCAGGCCGGTATCCTCTCCGGCAAGGCCACCTCCGCCGAGACCTCCGACCTCCTCCTCCTCGATGTCGTTCCCCTCTCCCTCGGTGTCGCCATGGAGGGCAACATCTTTGCCCCCGTCGTCCCCCGTGGCCAGACTGTGCCCACCATCAAGAAGCGCACCTTCACCACTGTTGCCGACAACCAGCAGACCGTTCAGTTCCCCGTTTACCAGGGTGAGCGTGTCAACTGCGAGGACAACACCTCTCTCGGCGAGTTCACTCTTGCTCCTATCCCTCCCATGAAGGCTGGTGAGCCCGTCCTCGAGGTCGTCTTCGAGGTCGACGTCAACGGTATCCTCAAGGTCACCGCCACTGAGAAGACCTCTGGCCGCTCTGCCAACATCACCATCTCCAACTCCGTTGGCAAGCTCTCTTCCTCTGAGATCGAGAAGATGGTTGAGGAGGCTGAGAAGTTCAAGAGCAACGACGAGGCCTTCTCCAAGCGCTTCGAGGCCAAGCAGCAGCTCGAGTCCTACATCTCCCGCGTTGAGGAGATCGTCTCCGACCCCACTCTCTCCCTCAAGCTCAAGCGCGGCCAGAAGGAGAAGATTGAGCAGTCCCTCTCCGAGGCTATGAGCCAGCTCGAGATTGAGGACTCCTCCGCCGAGGACCTCAAGAAGAAGGAGCTTGCCCTCAAGCGCCTCGTCACCAAGGCCATGTCTTCCCGCTAAATTACCTTTTAGCTTAACGAAGTGTATGATGCTCGCCTTCCATCTACCAATGGGCGCGATACTTGGGAATAGGAACAGGAACTTTAATTGAAGGCAGGGTCTTGTCTTGTATCGGCACGACGTCTTCATATACCTCGTTCATTGGGACCGGATACTCAAAAGTTGGGGGGGCCATGTGTATTTGATCTGCATTCTACGGCATCAGTCGCAGCCCCAGGCAGGGAATGGTTGTTTCCAAGAACGAATGACATACCGGATGGATTTCTTTTCCTTGCCTTTTAGCGCCATTGATCTCTTTATTTATGACCCAAAATCTCTTCGGCGCAACTGCATGTAGACTGGGGAAGGTGCAAAAACAATACAAACGATGAACAAAACTTTTACATTGTCTCCCTTTCGATGCAAAAAGTGACTGTCTTGTTTGTGATTCTTAACTTGTGTTGTCGGATGTGTCGTCCATTTTACAAGGTATCATAACATGTTGTTTAGCTATGTTGGTGTTAACGCTTATGCCTCTATGATTCATTTGAGGCATCGCTGTATAGTATAAAGACCTGTTGATACAATGACCAGTGCATAATATTTTGTACTGAACGCGTTGCCTAGTGCGATTTACGGGTCTTTTTACTTGGGTTATGGCCGAGACAATGTTGCCAATGCGTGTGAAGTATCCTCTTATGGCTGTAACTCATTAACATGTGCCCATGTGCATTAAGCCGATGCCTCCTTTAGCAGACAATAGCGATAGACCAGTTCTTGGCAATGGCTGTTACCAATCTTGATGTGCATCTTGAATTTGTGTTGTTGTGTTGTTGTCGACGGACTTTGCATGTGGTCTTGGCTTTTGGATCCCAACCTGGACGGTTGCCAAGATGGGTGGCATTCTCGACTTCACATAACTAACTCATCTTTTATATTTGATCGGAGTCATTGTAATGCTCAAGGTGGTTTGGGAGACTCTCAACAAGTATATTTCTGAGGAATCATCACTTCCCCCCCTGAAGGAGCATTATTCTAGGCTTGGGAGGCAGGGAAAAGATCACAGTACCTGGATTACAAGCTCATCTGGTCTTTACCTTTCATCAATAATTTCTCTTGTGTCTTTATGAAGCCATCCAATAACGTGGATTCGAGGATGAAGTTGTTATATGGCCGGACGTCGCCCAGAACAGCAAAACGGAAGTGAACATCTTTCTCAAGAGTTAAAGGAGCAACATGATTGGCCACACCCGGACAGTGCCGCATCGCATCGTCAGGTCAGTCGAGAAAAAGGTCGTTCGGTCAGCAATTTGACATCTGCTGATTTTCCCGATCTCCATCTGGACACCTTTCCAGAATTTGACCTTTGGGGCATCTAATTCGTACCAATGGATCGCTCTTTCGTCCGGAGTGAAACAAACAGAATGCTTCGCCTCCTTTGTATGGAGGCCCAGGTTCGGGATGATTATTAAGACAAAGTCCGGCACGAGAAATCAGACATAACAGCCGGTAGTGGACAGATCATTCGAAAACATATCTCCGCCTATATGTCCCCTAGTCTCCCACATGTCCATTTCTTTCAGAGTATCTGTCTCTGTTGTTTCCCTACCTTATTTAGCCCGCTATTGACTGCACTTTCTTCACCCGGACCCCTGTCAGTGCGCTGTCCGTGTGTGTTTATCGAATCTTCGATAAGAATTCTTTCCCTTCGGCAGCGTGTCACAGAAGACAGGTAACCCCTGCAGAGAGCGACGTCACAGTCTAGACACGTTGAACTCGCCCCTAAAAGTGTACCTCGAGAATCGCTCAAGAAGCACCACGGATTACCAGGTAGAGGTACCTTTCATCTCTACACGGGCATTGCTATACGTCGAAAACATCGGATTATCTGAGAACAGCTACGGTCTGGCCACCGTTGCCCCGAAACCCTTGGAACATCAAGGTCCACGTATAATTAGCTAGAGTGGCCTCTCTCAAGCTGCCGCTTGCGCCTGGAGGAGACAAGTTCCGGACAAGCAACAACAGCCGCTCACCATGAAGCCCGCATCGCGGCTTTTCTACTTGTCGCTCTTTGCGCTCTGGAGTCCCGAAGCGCAGTGTAAGAGCGATGAATCATGCGCTGTAAGTCAAATGTACCATGCGCTAGGAAGCTGTCCGAAGCTAACAGGCGATTCTCCTCCTAGATATCACCAAAAGCCATCGTCAGTGATGCATGCGCCTCCTATTCCACCCTCGAACAGCTCAACCGCGATATCAAGCCCGCCCTCGAGGACCTAACACGGACGACCGATTTCTTCTCACATTACCGCCTGAACCTCTTCAACAAGGAATGTCCCTTCTGGAACGACGAGAACGGCATGTGCGGGAACATCGCCTGCGCCGTGGAGACCCTCGACAACGAAGAAGACATACCCGAAGTATGGCGTGCCAAAGAGCTCGGCAAGCTCGAAGGACCCCGGGCTAAGCACCCGGGAAAGTCCGTCCAGAAAGAAGAACCAAAGCGTCCGCTCCAGGGCAAGCTAGGCGAGGACGTAGGCGAGTCCTGCGTGGTGGAATACGACGACGAATGCGACGACCGCGACTACTGCGTACCGGACGACGAGGGCGTATCCTCCAAGGGCGATTACGTTTCTCTCCTGCGCAACCCTGAGCGCTTCACCGGGTATGCCGGCGACGGCGCCAAGCAGGTCTGGGACGCCATCTACCGCGAGAACTGCTTCCAGAAATCCTCCTTCCCCAAGTCCGCATCGCTGGGCGACACCTACTCAGTCCCCAAGAACCCCGCGGCCCAAGATTTCCGCGCTGTCATGCAAGCTGCCGGTCGGCAGCATATACTCGAGCAGCAGCGCGAGCAGAACCCGCTGGTCCCCTTCGTCACCAAGACCGGTCTCGAGAGCGAAGACGAGTGTCTCGAGAAGCGCGTCTTCTACAAGATCGTCAGCGGCATGCATGCGTCCATCTCGACGCACCTCTGCTGGGACTTTTTGAATCAGACCACCGGCCAGTGGCAGCCCAACTTGTCCTGCTACATCAACCGCCTGCACAAGTTCCCTGAACGCATCAGCAACCTGTACTTTAACTACGCCCTGCTCACCCGCGCCGTCGCCAAACTCGGGCCTTACCTCTCTTCCCACGAGGAGTACACCTTTTGCACGGGCGACCCGGCCCAAGACGCCGACACACGCGCCAAGGTCCTCGCTGTCACCTCTAAGGCCGCTAACACCGTGCCTGGCCCTGTGTTTGACGAGTCGATCATGTTCAAGAACGGCGAGGGCCCTTCGCTGAAGGAAGACTTCCGCAACCGCTTCCGCAATATCTCGAGGCTGATGGACTGCGTCGGCTGCGACAAGTGTCGATTGTGGGGCAAGTTGCAGACGGCCGGGTACGGAACTGCGCTCAAGGTTCTCTTTGAATTCGCTAACAACGACACCTCCGCGACAACTTCCAAGACTGATGAGATCCCGTTCAAGCTTAAGCGCACCGAGCTGGTGGCACTGTTCAATACTTATGCTCGGTTGAGCAGCAGTTTGGACGCTATTCAGAAGTTTAGGGCGATGGTTGAGGAGAGCGAGGAGGGACAACAATCTCAATCCCACGAACAGATCGAAGGATCCGAGAATTCGGGAGCCCATCACATCCCTGACCGAGCCAAGAAGCCGAGACATGTTATCGTTTCGACGCCCGTTGCCGCTGATGACGCTGAAGCGTCCGTCACAAATACTGCCACAACCGCTGTAGACGAGGCCAAAGCGGCGGGGGTTACTCCTGCTCCAAAGGTTGAGCATCAGCAACAGGTTGACAACAACAACAACAACAACAACAACGATGATGATGATGAGTTCCACGAGTTCCAGCGACAACCGCAACAGCCCGACACCGACCCCAACTTTGTCTACAAGAAGAGAACCCTCAAGGATGACTTCGAAAACGAGTTCAGGGCGGTACTTGCGGCATTCAAGCTGGTGATCAAGAGCTATTTCAATTTGCCTGCATTGATGTGAGTTGTTTTACCCCTCTGTTTCCAAATTCCGCTCCCCTCTGGTCGTTTGTCGCTCCTTGGTGCTGTTCACTTTGCTAACGAATTGTTCAATCACAAAACAGCTACGAAATTACCATTACCGAACTTAAACGCTTCTGGCAGTTTTACGTCGGTTTGCCCGTCATGCCACGGACTTGGGAGTTCAGGAGACCTAGTCTTGATGAGCTTTGATACAAGGTTTTTCTTTTCAGCTTTGATATCGAGCAGAGTAATAGACTATGGGGTAGAGAGACGGAGCCTTTTTCTTCTTTCTTGTTTATTTTATAATAAAAGCCAGGCTTTATTATTTTCTCATTCGTTGGAGTCACACTACTTATCATGACAAATGTTGATGGTATCAAAAAATGATGATACTGTCATGTTATACCACTCGCTTGGCGTTTTCCTTTGGCTGTCGGTCTCATGGTCAATACACACATAGGTCCATGTACTTCCACACCCTTGTTAAGTAAATATCAATAAATCACTTTTCGTGTGTACTTTTTGTATGACTCTTTCAAGTTCGCGCACCTTGGTGGGCATCTTTTTTTACTTGGTTTTTTTTTTTTTTCCTTTTTTCTTTTTTTCTTTTCACTTTGCATGTTTCACCCCCGTCCCCAAGTTTCTCCGTCCGATTAGATACTAGGTGACCTATAGCTCCCAGTTTGAATTATCCATGTCCATAAAACAACTTCAGTTGCATGTGATGTCGAATTTGATTACATGCATCAACCACTCATCCTGCTGCTTTTTCTCCGCCGAATATGATGTCCTTGTTTCAAAGCTTGGACAAAGTGTTTGATGCAGGCTGGCTGTAGAGACTCTCCAAAAAAAAAAAAAAAAAAAAAAAAAAAAAAAAAAAAGGGAAAAGGAAAAAAAAAGGGGGGGGGGGGAAAAAAAAAAAAGGGGGACCCAAAGAGAAAACCAAAGAAACTGGAGAGAAAATGCTTCCCCCCCTTTGAGCACCGGGGAGGGGATAAAACCCGGGGCGATAAGCCAAAATACCGTCGAAAAACCCC
>NW_009799179.1:1321749-1369152 GCF_000213175.1 Neurospora tetrasperma FGSC 2508
TTCCCCCCCCCTTTTTAGGAAAATACCAAAAAACCCCTTTTGGGGGGCCCTTTTGGTAGGCCTTTTCCAGGTTGGCCCCCCTGGGGGGGCCTTTTTTTTTCCGGGGTTTTTTTTTTTTTCCCTTTTTTCTTTTTTTCCTTTCCCCTTGGCGTTTTTCCCCCCCCTCCCCCAGTTTTCCCCCCCGGTTTGGATCCTGGGGGCCCTATGCCCCCCGTTTGGATTTTCCCTTGCCCAAAAACCACCTTCGTTGCCAGGGGTTGTGGATTTTGTTTCCAGGCTTCACCCCCTCTCCCGGGGGTTTTTTTCCCCCCGAAATAGGGGGCCCTTTTTTAAAAGTTGGCCCAAATTTTTTGACCCGGCCGGCCTGTAGGCCCTCCCCAAAAAAAAAAAAAAAAAAAAAAAAAAAAAAAAAAAAAGGGAAAGGGAAAAAAAAAGGGGGGGGGGGGGAGAGAGAGAAGAGGGAGACAGAAAGAGAAAACGAAAGAAACTGAAGAGAATATGCTTCGCCCTCTTTGAGCACCGGGCAGGGCATAACACGCGGCGCGATAAGCCAACATACCGTCGAAAACCACGAAACTGGCCAAACACTGACTTCTTTTTTTTTCTTCATCTATTTTCTTTTTTTTTTTAGGGCGCCGGGCAGATAGCCGAAAGTCCTGCCAGAAATATGCCCTCCGCGGTACGCACGCAGATGCCGGTACTTACAACTTACACACATGCTATGGTAATGCACAGCGACCGGCCTAAATCTGCCAGCTACGTATATATACATATACATATATACCATATGTCCGACGCCCAAGTAGGGATACCGCAAAGACTGGGGCGGATGCCGATCTTTAGGTTTCCTGAATGTCAGGCATAATCTGCAAGTATAGGTACTGTCCGAATCTGTGCATTTTATGCCCATCAAAATAAACGGGCGAGACGTGTTGCCACCCTGGATGTTGTAAATTTGATTTTTGTAATGTCCTACCTTTTCCTGCCTATCTTGCTAAAGACGCTGGAGGGTCAAGACATTCAAATTCACCGTCCGGCATACAATTGCTGACGGAACGACTTCGACTGGATCTTGCAACCAATTGTTTTCAGATGCGTTGGAAAATGACCTAGAGGCTCTCGCCTGATGGAAGGCTTGAAGTATAGTATTTCCTACACAAACGGCATCTCCATGTCGTTTTTTTTCTTTTTTCTTTTTTTTCTTTTTCGAAATGATCTTGGATATCTTTTAACTGCTCTCTCCCTTGCGCGACAAACATATGAATCCAGGTGTATATCAAGAAATTGTCGAGACGAGAAGACCCGATCGCATTCGAGGCACGAAAACCGTTCTGCATCGTTGTCGAGGCCCTTTGAAATCTCCGCGTGGGACTCGAGGCAATGCAGGCAATCTCTCCCCTCCGTATCGAAATACTTTCCGGGGTTGCACCCATGTTCGGTAGGGCTTGGATCGCCTTCTTCCCCTTGGCTCTAACAGTCTGAGGGCGTTTCTAGGCCAGACGAGTATGGCTTGACGTGTGAGAACTGGCAAGGCCCGCGTTCCTATGTAGTCTTGACTGGTAAGGCGAGACCCTTATCAGGTAGCTCAAACCTGGTAACGTGGTTTCCAATCTTGACCTTGACCGTTTCAACGCGAAAACTTGAGCCAGTACGAAGCTTTTCCCTGATTGACATGTTTTCACTATACATGGTTTTGCAGTCGTCAAAGATTGAATCCGTCAGCTGCTTTAACGATTCACTTGGACGAGCGTGAGTCCAGGCTATCGTGACATGAAAGCGGTAGCCCATGTCTTGCGAATCATAAATTGGCGGTTGACCGTACTCTTTCACGGTCTTGTTGCATCGTTGAATTAGGGTGGTCAGTCGTGGGTTGGGGCTCGAATCTGCAGTGGTGCCGGTGTTCTGAACCTCACGCACCCGCAGGACTAAGAACGATCGGGTGCTTTCCTCGGATCGATACCAATCGACTCCTCCGGAAAAGTCCACCACGAAAGGGCTTACACCACTTGACCTCAACGCTCTGGTTACATCGTCAAGAAAAGCGTCTTTGTTCTTTGAGGTCAGTGTGATTGGGGCCGACAGGCTGATGTGCAATGGCTTGTCCACGGGTAAATCTGGATCTCGCAAGGCCGTGCTGATTTTTACTCCCTCGAGGTCGGGGTAACGTTGAGCAGCAGCAGCTACCTCGGCCTGAAGCTTGTCAACAAGCGACGAGAGGAGCTCACGATCCGCCGAACTGGGATCCCAATCGATATACACGTGGCTCGGCCAGTTGCCGGGAATATGAGGGACCTGGCGCTGACGTCCTTGGTGCAGGGAAGGATCGTCAGAGACAGCAGCTCGAGTATTAGAGGCGTATAAATCATTGAATCGATCTGAGATGGGTGGGAGAGATGATTTTGACTTGGGTGCCGGTTTTGGCGGTATGGTGTGGGTGCCAGAGCTTCGGTCAAGTGGGGCAATCGGAGTGGGAGCCGGAGCCAGAGCCGGAGCCGACGGTGGGGCCCGAGTGCCGATGTCACCGTTCCGGCGCCTCTTGAGCTGGGGAGGAATATCAGTTGAACTTGATTCTGGTCTGTCCGAAGAGCTTCCACACTCGGACTCGGATCCGGACCCGGACTCATAATCTACCAGAGGCCGTTTCATGACTGGCACGTAACGGGCTGCTCGGTGACCGAGGTTGCTGAGAAGATAGCTGGCTGACTGGGTAAGTAGAGGGGAGCTGAGGTCTGGCTCTAAATTTGTGTGGCCAAGTGGGTGGTGTACCATGCAAAAAAGAATTGCCCTAAAGATAGAATGGTCAAATCAACCTCCGGATGAATGGCCAAAAAGAAAACCAAGATGTTCCGGTAACAAAAGAATGAAACTCTCGGTTTGAAGTTGCTGAGCTTGGATATGGTTTTGCCAGGTCGTCAAGGTTTGCTCGAAAGATTTTTGAGGTTGAGGTGCCGCGGTGCCTGGCTCACTGGGTTCATTCATTTCTGTGTCGCGACGGGAATTTTGAAGCGTGAAGTCGACTTGACGGCAAGATCGAGCCCTTGGCAAGACATGGCGGTAACCGCGGCTTCTACCTGCACTTCCGCACTTTCTTCCCTCTCTCCGATCCGGCCTTCTATCCGTACATCGATTAGGCTGCTGTCTCTTTGATACAGACGGTGACATCTTATTTCTAGAATTGCTGTGTAGAGGTAGATTCAAGTCCTCTTTCTAATCCAGCCATCGTATGTACCTACCGTAGGCCCCGAATGACCTGCAGTGCCTTCCACTACTTTCCATGTGTGGGCAGAATCTTGCCAATATCACCACCCGCACCCCGCAACCACGACCGACCAGCCTAACAAACATGCCGTCGCTGGCCCGGCCTGGACCTTTGGTCTAGATTGCATCCCTCTCCAGGTTGGCTAAATGCGACTAATGCTCGGCTGGCGGTCATGCTGCCCAACTGAAATGAAGCCGCCGATCTGCTGGACACATCTGTTCTTGAGGAGGCTAGTAGGAGGGGAAAGAGGATGGCAATTACAGGAAATATTGCACCGCTTCGATACCTTTCGAACTGCCCGTCCTTGGTAAACGTCGATCTCCTTGTATTTTGGTTTGTTTCGTTTTCTTTTTCAATCTAGGTCCAACAAGTACTAACAGCTCCCGTCATGATGTCCGTTGTGCTACCTCAACCCGGCCTCAACCTTAACTTCAACCTACCTACTACAACCTACTGTCGATCCCCTGCATCAAGGGCCCTAATGTCTGAACCAGCTGTAACACACAGCCGTCCGGAGGCCATGGTGGCCGCACAATTGTCCACTCCGAGACACCCGAGACTGGAACTAAAAAGCGGGAGGGATGACGGAACGTACAACGACTACGACGACCAGGTGTACGACAAGCACTGCGTAAGCTTTCTCGTCCTTTGCCCTTTACAACCATGTCGCCCCACAGATCGCCGTGCCCAACCGTCACACTTTGGGTCCCTCGACAAGAAGCCAAAGTCGTCAGCTCTAAAAAAAACTCTAGCATGGCAGCATGGAAGAATCACCGCCACCAGATCAAAGATGACGGGATGGCTCCCGGTTTCGGCTTTGGCGGGATTTGCATCGATGTTGACTTGTCCTCCAGTTGTAGTGTTGATCGCAAGCGCTATCAGTTCCCCCCGTTTTGTTAACAGTTTCGCCTGGTTCCGCCGTATTAACTTAACACCCCTGTTAGTGACGACAGCCATAAAGTCCCGGGTGTTGCGTCACTCCCACCACGTTCCTGCTGATCCCCTGCCAAGGCGCAGCCACATGAAGACCTCTCCCAACTGCAATGATGCTTCGTCCGGCTTGCTCGACACGACCCTGCGTGTAAGCGTCGGGACACATATAAACTGCATGGTCATGCCTCTCTATTTTTTGCTCCGTTCTTTTTTTTCTCCCGGACATATGTATATATATATTTAAAAAGGATACCTACTCATTTACCCACCTACGACTCGCATCTTGCCCGCATCCCTCTACTGCACGGCTTGCACTTATACACCCGATTAGGCAAACAAGTATATTCTAGGACCATTCTACGAGCCCGAGGCCAGCGAAGAATTCGCAACTTGCATACGAGGCCTGCTCGTCATAGTTCCGCCGTGTACCAGTCCTTCTTGTCCAATTTTTGGTACCCACCGTCACAGGCACTCACTTGCGTCTACCGCCGGGCATTCCGAAGAAATCTTTCTACTCCGTCAATTTTCGAGCAGAAGCAATAGTATTAATAGAAGAGCAAACCCACCTCCTTCGCAACTTAACCACAACACTCTCCGGTAACCAAGTTGGAAAGAGAGAAATCCTTATATACCTACGGCTAGCCCTTCCACAACCCACTGGAACCAGGACACTTCCTCAGCATCACCTCGTCTCCTCGTCCAAGTGTAGACGAGTCAAAGAAGCTCTTGATCGAGAAAAGCTGGAGCGCTCAACGTACTGTCTCCCTTACCGGGCATCATCCTAAGGAACACCCTCACCGATTTGTGGAAACCCTCACCCGGAAACCTGAAGCACTCGCTCAAGGAGAATACCAAGATACAATGGCTCATCAAACCGGTCGACCTCGTGCCAGCTCCCTGAAGGAGCGGTACCCCGGGGACATGTCTCACCGGCCACTCGCCATGCTCGAGCGAGACTACCGGGCTGCCGATCGAACACCCAACCTGCGCAACCCTCGCCGTCAGCAACCTATCGATATCATCGACACTTTAGATCACACTGGCCCCGGACGCGGCTTCATGTACCACCATGACGGCCCATACGATGCCACCCTGGCGTCCCGTAACCGCAACAAGAAGTATTCGCCCGTCGAAGCAGTCAAGGACTCCAATATGGAGGCTCTCAGGGCTACTCCCCATGAGTATGTCCAGGATTCGCTGATCAAGCATGTCCCGTTGCAAGGAACCGCCGTCATCCCTCCCGGGATGCGGGATCTCGCCGGACGCACCATGGACTACCAAGAAGGCACGGATATGATGCGTGAGGGAGCCACTAACGGTAACGCCTCCGCCTACAAGAGATGGGCGGGTTATGTATGTTTCTTCTCCTCCCAAGATCCCTTCATAAACTAACCGAAAAAACCATTTAGCAATACCACCCCGATGACCTCAAAGGCAAGGGCGAGCCCTCCTACACCATCGAGAAGCAGCTCAAAGACCACAAGGCCACCCCCTCTCGTCTTGGCGCCCGTAGCTATAGCTACGGCAACTACTACGCCTCCAAGGAAGGCGAGAGCATGCTTGAGATGCAACCGCGTTCTCCTCACTACCTGGACGTTCCTGGCTCTTCTAGCTCCTCGGCGGGTCTGATGGGCTACCAGCAGAAAGAGGGCAACGTCGCCAAAGTTCGTCAGAGAAGCGTGAGCAATGCTACGACGACTACGGGTACGGGATACGGAGGAGGAGGAGGAGGTTACTACTCGAACGACTACGAAGGAGGAGAGTCTAGCAATGGTGGGGGGTTGCGCAGAAGTAATACCACGGGCAAAACCATTGCGCAGTCACTGAAGAGGAGGTTGGGCAGTCTTAAGCGGAAGTAGAGAGAAGGAGGTTGGTTGTAAGGAAGGTTGGATATGAGAGGCACTTTTTTTTTGGATATGGGAAAGGATGGAAGGAGATGAGTGATGAGAACTGATGCTGCGGCATATGGCTTGTTGATGGCCTTATACTTTCATCTTTTTCTTTTTGCTTCTTTTTGGCTTATTTCCCTTTTCCCTTTTTCTTTTTTTACTTTCTTTTTCTTCATTTCTTCTTGACAGATGAGGAAGCGATGTTTTTTTTGGGGGGAATCCTGAATGGGCTGAACAGGATGGATGATGGAAACAAAGAGGGAAAGAGTGAGACGGGATAGACATGCTAGATTCATGGCTCGTATATGATAATGACTTATGACTTGGACAGAGACTGGATGATTATGATGGGCAAGACAGATACGCGGTTGATCAGCGGTGAAGAATTTGTTATGTCGTGTAATAGCGTGTTGAGTGAGGTTGTGCTACTTTCAGGAGTAGTAGATATGCTTTAGTTTGTGTTTACAATTCGCATTTCAGTGGCAGTCAGTTAATTTCTCGACATTCGAATAAACTCAACAGAAGCGGAGACCTCTCTGTCTATGTATTCAAACAAACAACATCCGCCGTGTCCCATCGTTTTTGGCATGATCACAGCTCCTTATATTTTCCCGAAAAAAAAAAAAAAAACAAAGTACGGTAGGTATCATCATTATGTATAGGTAATATTATCCGATCTCCCCGTCCATATACTTTATCGTCGAATGTACCGAGCATTTTGTTACAATTGTACTCTTATACGCACAGAGAAAGTTCCGAACCACCCCTGAATAAAAAAAGATGCATGCTTGCTTAATACCTTATTTGCTCCTGATCTAATGCTTGCTTCGTACGTAGTTTTCCGGCCTGGTCTGGTCTCGTCTGGTTCGATCTGATATAAGACTAGAAAGCAAGATCCTCACCAAGTTCCTCTTCTTCCGCTTCGTAGTCTTCGGAATCGGAACTATCTGATCCTGATTCTGAGCCTTCTTCTTCTTCTTCTTCCTCCTCTTCTCCGTTATCTTCTTCGTCCTCGGCGTCGGAACTTGTTTGCAGGTCCCCGCTTGATTGTGATTCCTCCTCCTCCTCCTCCTCCCCCTGGTTTTCTTCATCCTCTCCTTCTTCTTCTTCGTCTTCACCCTCCTCCTCTTCATCCGCCTTCGTACCGCTCGTCTCACCCTCAGTTACACCCGTCCCAACTGCCCTCGCCGTCTGGCTTTGCTTTTGGCCCTCCCTCCTCTCCGGTACCCGAACCGGCCCATCATCACTAGCCGCATCCTCGCCCGGTCTAATCTCATCCTCGAACGACACCCTTCTCCTCTCCCTGACCTCATCATCAAACGAGACCCGATTACTGCTACTCCTCCTCCCACTGCTCTCCGTCGACAATCGATTCAGGTTAGGTCGTTCTTTCACGCCAGCCGCAAACGCCACGTTCCTCCCGCCTTGATTTGCCGCCGCTGCATGAGCTTCAGCAGGACTCAAAACATCGCCATTCCAAGGCTTGCATTCTTTAACCAGCTCGCCGCACCGCAAGCACGTCCACCCTTCGCCTTCCTCGCGCTCGATGCGCGTCGCCACGCACACGAAGCAGTACACGCAGCCGCAGGGCATAGCCTCGTAAGGGTTCGTGATGTCGGTCTGGGCGGAGCCGACAACGCCTGAAGACGAAGAGGCGGCGGCCATGAGCTCGGCTTCGGACTTGGCGCTGTTTTGGTCCTGGTAGCAGATGGCGCAGGTGCGTTCCGGTAAAAAGGCGAATTCGCCGCCCTTGTTCTGGGTGGGATCGTTGGTGGAAGAGGTGGTGAGCATCGATCTTGTGCGGCGCCAGGTGCGTGCCAGCCAGCGGCGCCAGCGGTTGATTCCCACCAAGGGGAGGACGAACAAAAGGAACTCGGTAAAGGCGTGCCAGACGAGTTGGCGGTTGAGGTACTCGAATGACACCTCGCGCGAGACTTGCGAGGTGGGCGGCGCCAGACGCATGCGCAGGAGCCGGTCGAGGATGGTTCGGTAGCGGCCGTGCAGAAGGAAGACGAGGAAGGAGGCGAAAGAGGCGAAGGCATGAAAGGTGCCGATCGATTCGGTGAGGCGGCTGAGGCGCTGGATGTTGGGGTTGGGGCCCTCGATGGAGTAAGAAGAGGCTTCGTCGTGGTCGAGAAGGTACGTCTCCCATTTAGTCCAAAGGTACTTGCCACCCACGGTGACGAAGCCGTACAGGCTCTTTTGGAGCTTCGACGGCGGCTGGAGCACGGGGCCGGACTTGCGGGCGTCGGTGTAGCGCAGGTTCTGGAGCGCAGCGCCGTACGTGGCGTCGTGGTCCCAGATGGTCAGCTTGAAGAGGATGGCGCGCAGGATGAGCAGGATCTCGGCATCCCATTCGTCTTTGAGGGTCGACGAGACGCCGCCGCCAATGTATTTCAGGGCGTCGCCGACCTGGGTGCGGAGGAGATCGACGAGCTCGGCGTCGAGAAGTTCGGCGTCGACTTGGCCGACGCGGAAGGCGGGCCGTGTGCCCTCGCGCGAGGAGATGGCATCCCAGAAAGAGAGAGTCGATGAGCCGAGGCGGCGGATTAAAGGGGATTGGGAGGCTGCGATGCGAGATCGTAGTTGGGATTCTGATCGCTGGGCGGCGAGGCGCGCGGCGTTCTCTGTCTCACGGGCCTGTCGGCGGGCGATTAGTCGCTGCTGGGCGAGGGCAAAGGTGTTGTTTGCCGGCAAGGTAGGAGGAGGGACAGTCGGCGCGGCGGCGACAGCTGGAGCCGGAGAGGGAGCAGGAGCAGGAGCAGGAGCGGAAGGCGGAGGCCCTGGAGGGGGGGACTTGAGTTCGCTCATCGGATCGGATAAGGAGGGATTCGGATTCGAGAGGGTCGAGGCTGGCTGGCGTGGGTGTATTAAAGCTGGAGAAACGCAATCAATAAGGGGGGGGTATCAAACGTTTATCGGGACGGAGGTCGTATCATGTCGTTGGTTGAACAAGAACAAACTAAAAGAAACAGAGAAAGAAGAAAGGGCCAGGGGATAATTCAGACGAAGTCGGCAGTTACACTAGTCGATGATCACCATGGGTGCGGTGATGCGTGGAGATACCAGTTGTCGGGAGGCCGATGGAGTCTAGTGTTGATCTCAGGAGGAGCCAAGAACCGACCCGACGGGGGAGCCGAGGTTGGCACGGGCGGCGGATCCCGCTGGGCAGTTAGAGTAGGTTGTTCCAGCCAGGTTCGCTCCGGCCCTAATGGAAGGCTTGGAAACGCCTGACAGCCAGAGAGTAAAAGAGTGACAATCAGTAGGCAATTACCTAGATACCTACAAGCCACTAACTACCCGACCGACACCGTCCGCCAAAGGGGGTGGTTTGTAAACGTCACGGTCACAATGGCGTCGGGTCTGTCAATTGGCATTTGACGGCGTCCTTTTCAGCTGAACCTCAGCCTAGCCAGCCCCGTCCGATAGCAACCCCGGGCCCCTGGACGACACGGCAGAAGCACGCCGGGGAAAGTGGAGAGGGACCCACTTGGTAGCTCACAGGGACCACCGAACCGCAAGGGGAACTGCGACCTCATCCTTCCAGGTTTCATCCAAGCGGCAACTAGGTAGTTCTAGTCCAGTTCCCCAACTTCCCGATGTACACTGTTATGGAAGTGAGGCTATGGATTCATCACCAAGCTGGAGTCTTCCATTCGACCTCTTCTTCCACACTTTTTCCTGGAGTCAAACAAACCACAAGACGCGCCTACCGGTATGCTACTGACCCAATAGAGAGACCGGACAAGTCAGGAACCCGAGTTGAATCAAGACCCGGCGAGGGTCGATGTGAGATGAATTATGGTTTGGTTTGACCTGGTGGCCTCGCGTCATGCCGACGTATCATGATGCATTGGGACGGATGCTTTCAAATTGCACATCCAGAAACAGGGCAGCTGCGATGGGAGAGTGTAGACTGCAGCTACCTATGGGGGGCAGCTACAGGTACTTGGGAACATACCTCTATGCCTAGGTCACCTTGTCCTCCCTGTTGAATAACATGTCGGTTCCCCGTCTCTCAACATCTGTGGAAATTTGATCCTAGGCAGTGGACATCCATCATCATGACGCCGTGGAAGTTACCATCCGCCGCCGGAAGATCTGTTGGAATTCTCGGGGCCGGCGTCCTGGGTCGTCGAATCGGCGCCTGCTGGGCATCGGCCGGCTACCAAGTCCACATCAGGGACCCAGACCCTCGACAGACGAACGCGGCGTTGCAGTACATCACCAGCGAGCTATGGAGATACAAGCCCATCGTTGATCCGAACACCATCAGCGTTCATGGCTTCCAGAATATGGAACCCGCCGTGGAGGATTCTTGGCTGGTTATCGAATGCGTACCCGAGAGGTTGGATATGAAAATCGATCTGTTTGCCGAACTCGAAAACATCACCCAGCCGGATGCCATCCTAGCCTCAAACTCGTCCTCCTACAAGTCCCGCGAGATGACGGCCATGGTCAAGCCAGAGACGGCTCAACGAATGCTAAACACCCACTACATGGTCCCGCCGACCATTCGTATCGTCGAGCTCATGACGAGTGGCTCTACGCGACCCGAGATATTTCCCTTCCTCTTGAAACACTTCAGAGCGTCAGGCATGATGCCGGTGATTGCACACAAGGAGTCGACTGGTTTCATCCTGAACCGCGTTTGGGCAGCCATCAAGCGCGAGTGTCTCATGGTGCTGGCTGAAGGCGTGGCTTCTCCCCAAGAACTCGACGCTGTGTGGACCGAGATGTTTATCGAGAACGGTAGTCCACCCTGCACTCTGATGGACTCGGTCGGTCTAGATACCGTTTCACTCATCGAGAAGCACTACATCCAAGAGCGTGGCCTGCAGGACAGAGGTGTCTTGTCCTTTCTACAAAAGTACATTGACGAGGGCAGACTCGGAGCCAAGAGCAGCAAGGGCGGTCTTTACCCTCCTAATCACACCGTCAAGACGGCTAACCAGGAACAAGCCAGTGACGACAATCTGCATGTTCCGTCCTTGTACTTTTTGGATATTGGATGGAACAATGATCCGGATGACGTCGGCTTCTACAGAAAGGGCCGCATCCTCGTCGGAAGTGCGGATGGAAGATCTCCGCTCAAGGTAATCGCCCATCATCTGCCGATGCCAGATGGAATTGCTCTCTCCCAAAAGGCTGGCAAGATATTCTGGACCAACATGGGCACTCCCGGTCAAAACGATGGTTCCATCATGTCGTGCAACCTGGACGGCACTGGCGCACGGGTCATCATCCCCCCGGGCGCCGTTCACACACCCAAGCAGTTGTCTGTCGACCAGGAGAACGAGGTGCTCTATTTCTCTGATCGAGAGGGCATGCGAGTCTTCCGTTGCGGCGTTGATGGATCCAATCTCCAGACTCTCGTCCGCGCTGGCGACTGGAGGAAGGGGATAGATGACCCTACTTTGTGGTGCGTAGGTATCACTGTCTCAGCTCGAGAAGGCAAGTTCTACTGGACCCAAAAGGGACCGCCCAGGGGCGCCAAAGGACGCATTTACCGGGCCTCCATCGAGATGCCCCAGGGATTTGGTGCTTCCAACAGACCGGATGTTGAGGTGGTTTTTGATCACCTGCCGGAGCCGGTCGACCTCGCCATGGACGAGGAGGGCAGCGCTCTGTATTGGACTGACCGTGGAGAGCTGCCGAACGGCAACACTTTGAACCGGGCAGCTTTGAATCCGGATGGGTCATTCAGCAAGCATCAGGTCCTCGCGCGGAATTTGCATGAGGCGATTGGACTGGCCATTGATCAACAGAACAGGTACATCTATGCTACAGATCTGTATGTCAACACCCACACTACTTTTAAAGACTCGAATTGATGTACTAACCAAGCACACAGCGGCGGTGCGGTCTATCGGTTCAACATGGACGGCAGTGGTAAACAGACAATTTATGAGGACCAGGGAGCGTTTGCGGGCATTGCTTTGCTAGAACAGGTTGTTCCTAGTTCGAGCTTGTAGGTTGAGAAGACAACCAAGAGCATCGAGTGTGTAACTAGGTGTGTTAGGTAGTCTGCAGCCAGCTAGAATAGGAAGCCCCCTTTTATTCTTCCTGTGTTGATAAAGGCGGTCTCGGGTGAAAGTGGTTGCAGGAGTGTTAGGATTTCGCACCGCAGTAAAGTGGCTGCACTAACATTTCAAGCTGCCCCGCCTTCCAGTTGTTTTAGATAGGTACTGTCCAAACCGCCCGGGACATCCATTTCAGCCCACTGCAGTGACGGGGGCCCGCTTCAACACTCTACCTAGCTGCAGCGCGTCACAGCTCAGACCTCTCCAAGTTCAGAAACGGGCCTCAACTTGTCAAGCTCCTCCATCTACATTCCGCTTGCTTCAACTGATTCCACCAACTCGACTTGAAACATTTACAGAATTGACTTTCTTTCGCTCCTTATATATGATACCCCAGGCCACCCTCAACCGACTACGACTAGGCCAGAGACACCCCCCAGCCGGCGCTAACAACAACAACAACAACAACAAGAACAACACAATGAGCTTCGCTATCGAGGTGCCCGGCGAGGCAGCCCCTCTAAACCTCCTCGAGCTTGCCCGGACGCTAGAGTACGCCGCCCTTTCTACAGATCACACCCAGAGACAGTCAGCCGGCCAGCAGCTTCAGTCATGGGAGTCTCGCCCAGACTACTATGTTTCTCTACAGGTGGGTTCAGTTGGAGCTATCAGCCTCTTGGACTTCCCTTGTGGTGACGGTGCTAACGTCTCTTGCCATATAGACCGTCTTCCTCGACAAGTCCATAAACAACTCCGTCCGCTTTCTCGCAGTTATCCTGCTCAAGAACGGAATCGACAAATACTGGCGACACACTGCGAAACATGCGATCCAACCCGCCGAGAAACAGTTTATTCGCTCGAGGCTACTACAGGGCTCAGTCGGCGAGGAGGACAAGACCCTCGCACTACACAACGCCCTTGTCATCGCAAAGATTGTCCGCATAGACTACCCCAACGACTGGCCAGACGTCATCCCGAGCATTATCAATGTCACGAGGAGCGCCAGAACAGAGAGTGCTCTTGCTCTCAGCGGAGCTCTGCAGGTGCTGCTGCGGGTAGTCAAAGAGCTCGCAACAGCGCGGTTGCGGAGGTCCCAGACCGCTCTTCAGGCTGTCACACCCGAGCTTGTCCAATTGCTCGGTGAGATATATACCGAGCGGACGGCCGCATGGCAGCAGTTCTTCGCCAGGGGTGGCACTGGCGATGAGGATGAGGCCGACTACTACATGCAAAACAGCCTCACAGCCCTCAAAATCTTACGTAGGCTGGTCACCGTTGGCTACGAACATCCCCATACCGATCCGATGGTCCAGGGCTTCTGGTCACTGTCGCAATCCCAATTTGACCAGTTCCTTACCGGCGTCAGCTCCGAGTCACACGTCCCTGCCCCTTTCCAGGACTCGGTGGGCAAGCACTTGATCCAGTTCACGAAACTGCACATCGACATGTGCGATTCCCACCCAGCCAGCTTCCCTTTGCTACCGAATTCCATTCCGCTCGTCAAGGCTTACTGGAATCTTGTAAAGCAATTCTCAAATGAGTTTGAAAAGTCGGGCGGCATCAGGCAAACGGGCTCTGAGAACCACGACGGTAGCGCCAAACACGAAGGACCGCTCTCGGAGAAGCTGGCCCTTAAAGGTCTTTTGCTACTTAGAAGCTGTGTGTCGATTGCCCACAGGCCGATGCAGACTTTCAAATACAAGAGCCCAGAGGTCAAGAATCAGGAAAGAGAGGCCATGGAGCTTGTCAAGGACCAACTATTGACAAACAACTTCCTGCTGGATATTGTCCAAGTAACCATCAGTAGGCTATTCATCTTCCGGCAGTCCGATCTCGAGGCATGGGAAGAAGATCCGGAAGGGTGGGAAGCTGCGGAGCGTAACGAAGGTCAAGCATACGAGTGGGCTGTTCGGCCTTGTGCTGAAAGGTTGCTCATTGACCTCCTGACGCACTACAAGGAGCTTGGGCGACCACTTCTTACATACTGCGAATTTGCGACCAAGGTCGATATGGATATCGTCACCAAGGAGGCGGCTTACTGCGCTCTTGGGTGTGCAGCCGCTGTTATTCACGAGGCCTTCGACTTTGACCGTTTCCTAAAGACTACACTGGTGAAGGACGCACAGATCCAGGACTCCATGTCCAAGCTGCTCCGTAGACGGATAGCCATCCTGCTCAACCAGTGGATCTCCATCAAGATCGCCGAGGAAAGTCGACCTGCTGTCTACGAAATCTTTAGACACTTGATGAACCCTGACGACCCGCATAACGATCAGGTTGTCCGTACCACTGCTGCGCGCGAGTTTAAGGGTATCGTGGACGACTTTGGGTTCCAGGGCGAGCAGTTCCTACCGTTTGCCCCCGACGTCTTCAACCAGCTTATGGGGCTCCTCCAGGAGGTGGAAAGCGATGAGACCAAGTTGACTGTTCTCGACACTATTCGGGCGATTGTGCAGCGAATGGAGACTCATATTACTCAGTTTGGCGACGCCATTATGCTGACTCTTCCCAAGTTGTGGGAGTCAGCTGAAAAGGAGGAGTATATGATCAAGCAGTCTATTCTGGCCATCATGTCTGCGCTCGTTGACTCGATGCGTGGGGACTCTCAGCGGTACCAACCGGCGATTATCCCCCTGCTGCGTGAGGCTATGGAACCCGAGTCTGCCCTTCACCTCCACCTTATTGAAGAATCGGTAGCTCTGTGGAAGTCCGTAACCACACAAAGCTACCCTCCCCTACACCCCGACCTTGTACAAATGGTTGAGCTTGCTCTGCCCCTCCTTGAGTATGATTCGGAAGTAGCAAACCAGTGTCTCGAAGTCGTAAAGAACTACATCCTCCTCGCGCCCCGCGAGATCCTCGACGATCGCCTACGCCGTCCGACCCTCGCAGCCCTCGTCAAGACACTCGACGCCCGCTCCCGCGAGCAATCTCAGACCGGTGCGAGGTCCATCGAGCTGATTCTGCGCATCGCCGAGAATATCGGGGGCGTCCAAGGGCTGCAGGTAGTCGTCCAGGACATGCTGGAAATCGGCCTCCTCAACACCATCTTCGAGGGCCTCCACAGCGCCTGGGAGGCAAGCACGACGCACGGCCCCAACAAGAAGGTCAGCCAGATCAACACGATCAAGCAGACGGACTACTTCATGCTGCTGGCACGCATCGCGCTCGGCGACCCTACAGTGTTTCTGACCATGCTGGCCGGCATCGCGACGACCGCCGGCTCCACCGCCGAACAGGTGTGGGAGTGGCTTGGGACCTTGTGGTTTAACAACTTTGACTGCATGGCCGAGGTCGAACGGCAGAAGCTCAGCATGTTGGCGCTCACCCGCCTCTGGGAGCTGCCGGACCCCATGGTGCAGGAAAAGATTGTGCTCGCGAGGCTGCAGGATTTCTTGGCTATGTGGACGAGTGTGGTGACGGAGTTGGCGGCGAGCGAGGATGATCAGTCGCTGACTGAACAACAAGATTTCCGACAATCGATAAACTCAACATCGAAAGAGCAGCTAGCGGGAGGGAGTACTAACCCAAGGGATTACCTGGTATGGGATCCCAATAACTTGCCTAGTTACGAGTGGGATACCCCGCTCGATGTGACGGAACGGCAGTTTGCGCTGAAGGATCCGGTGCATAGAGTGGAAGCGTACGAGTTTGCTAGGGAACGGCTGCAGGGGTTGGTGCAGAGGATGGGTGGTGAGCAGCAGTTTGAGGCGGAGTGGGCGGTTAATGTGGATAAGGATGTGCTGGAGGGGTTTAGGAGGTTGGGGGAGGGGAGGTAGAGGGTTGAGGTCTAGGGGAGGTTGTGGATTCGGGGTGGTGACGGGGGCAGGAGGACGAGAATTGAGGAGGAGGGAAAGGGGGGTAGACAGCTCGGGATTAGAGAAAGAGGATACCAAACTTAAGGAGGCAGCATTTTGTCTGTTGGGGGGTAATACGGTGGCTGGGTCTGGGTTTGAAATCCCGGTATATTATACTTCACAAACAGTTATTATTCACGCCACGCAACTCCCTTTTCAAGGAGAGTCTTCGTGGAAGTTGACCGGCTTTCGGCAACGAGCTCAATCAATGAATCATGAGAACGGTAAACATACTCGCATCTACGCAGTAAGTGTACTTGATTTATAACAATGTACACAGCCCGTGGTCATCCTCAACAAGCCGTAACTCTCCATGGCAATTAGGAAGCGAGTGATTCGGTTTCTTAACAATATTCGCAAAAGCCGAGAAGAAACATCATAGTCATTTCACAGCCCAAACAGCACCTCAACAGCGTAAACAATCCATCAATGAGAGAAACTCCATAAACCATTCCTTCGCATTACAGACAGACGACCAAACCTTGACCCTCCCTCCCTTTCCTCCAAACAAGAAAACGCCATGGATGGTATACCTTGATGAGCCTAATAAACCTCTCTTTTTACTCCAACAGCAGCAAATAAACAAAAGGACGACAACAGAACAAAACAAGTAAAAAAGCAAGCGAACTCTCCTCCCTCATCTTTTATTTTCCCCCTCTTCTTACTTCGCTGTGCCTCCAACACCCCCGACACTTCCCCCTCCACCGTTATTGTTATTGTTATTGTTGTTGTTGTTATTTCCCGTCCAACTCCTCGCAAGCGGACTCCCCACCTTGGGCGCAAACTGCAAGCTCTTTCGTCTTGCCGCATTCAGCCGCATCATGACTCCCAGGTTTCTTTCACGGGTGTTATTGTTGTTGTTATCACGGCCTCCTCGGAGTAGACCCATTGTTCCTGCCATTGTGCTCAGCGGAGCAGCAGCAGCAGCAGCAGCAGCAGAAGTTGGTCCCTCGCCGTTGTTGTTGTTGTTGTTGTTGTTGCTGTTGCTATCAACATCCATCTCATCCTGACTCAAAAATCCAGGGGCAGAGCCAGACCCGACTGAGACGGAAAACAGACTCCTTCTACCGTTACCTGCTGTTGTCGAGGAACCAATAGTGGAAGGAACAGCATAGCTTAAACTAGGCTTGGGCGGACACGTCATGGCTCCTCTCTCGTGGAAACCTTGAATATCGCGCTCCGGCATCGCTTCCCTTAGGAACTTGGCCTCGTGGCCGGCTTCGTCGGCTGGGATCAGGAATGAACCTCCGTCAATGTCAATGTCAATGTCACCACCGCCGCCGGGGTAATCGGTGGTGGTAGTGGTGGAAGAAGCCGGAGATAGGTTAGCTGCTAGACGGGCGATGGTTTCGGGGGCCGGGGTTTTGGGGATGGGAGAGAAGGTGGACCATTCCCTTTCTTCTTCTTCTTCCTCCTCTTCTTGAGGTCTCGTGGTGGTTGATGTGGACATGGCGAGGATGGAGTCGCTTACGCGACGGTTGTTGTTGTCGCCACCGGGGGATGATGAAGAGGCGTCGGGGGAGGGAGGGGTGCGGATCCAAAGGGAGGAGGAGCGGCGCTTGCTGCGGCCAGTGTTGGTGGTGTTGCCGGGGGTTGTGGGGTGTTGTTGTTGGGTTTGGCGGGTGGTAGTTGAGGAGGAGAATGATGAGGTGGTCGTGGTTGTGGTAGTGGTCGTCTTGGTTGTGATGGTCGCGCTGGAGCTGGAACCGGAGCCGGAGGGCACGAGGGTACCGTTGAGATTGGCTAGCGCCTTGGGCTCCATGCTCTTTCTCCTGCGGGCACCACCGCGGGGGATGAAAGAGAGGTCGATCAAGTAATCGGCTTCGTCTAGCCACTTGTTTTCACGTTCGCAACTGTATAGAAACCGTTAGCATATTGTTCATCACCTAGTTTGTCAGAGAGATAATGGGTACTTACTCAAGAACCCAGCTGACTCCCACGCACTGCACAACACCTTGACTCTCCTTGACCTTCTCCAGCGTCCTCTTGCTACCATCCTTGAACACTACATGCGTGATACCAATCTTCTGTCCTGGCCCAGAAACCGGTTCATCACCCGAAGCACCAGTAGTGGGATTCCACGACCAGTTCTTTACGCAACGCGCGCCCATCTGGCCTAGCAGCTCAATAAAGAGCCCACTGGCATCCGCGCCCTCAGCAGTATGCACATCGCAGTACACAACCGCCCCCCTCAACAGCTTGGGATTGAGGTCCTTGTGAGGAGTACGAGCAGGCGTGTCCATAGCCGACCACTCGACCTCGGACTTGGCGGGCGTGACCGGCTCGGAGGGGACAAAGTCATCTTCTTCATCCTCTACCTCTGGTTCCTCGGCAATCGGGGACCCGAACTCGGCTTCGTCTTCTGGGATCTCGGCCAGTGATGCCCCTGCACCCATGCTGGAGATCCGCCGGCTGCGGCGTCTCTGCCGGCCGCTCTCATCTGTAGTCATCTCGTGACCTTTGGGAGGCGACGGTACAGGAGCGTTATTCTGTCCAGCGACCACTTGAGGTGGAGTCTGCTTCAAGGGTGTCTTGAAGGGAGTTGTCTGCTGAGCCGGAGTTTGCTTAGCGGGAGTGGTCTTGGCTGGAGTCTGCTGGATGTGCACGTCAACCGGCTCATTCTCTTGCTCCTGCTCGTGCTCCTCGGCCTCCTCTTCCACGGTTTCCATATCCTCCTGACGCTCTTCTATGATGACATCAGCAGTGTCCGCAAATGAGACCCTCGAAAGACTGCTTCTCCCCGACTTCCTAGGTCTGAGAGAACGCGGTGGCGCAGGGTCGGCTCCCTCAGCAGATTTGAGAGGAACCTTGGACACTGTGTGCACCTCCCTGAGGGCAGCCTGCGGGCGAACGGGGGTGGTCGGGTGAGCAAGAGCAGCGGAAGCTCGTCTGGTGACCCGATTTGTCGTGTCAGCCGGTGTGAAGAGGTTGACATTCAGTGGGCGGGTAGTGAACTCGGCCACAGCCGGAACGGCATTTTCATCGCCATATTCCTGGCTCGCTTCCGAGAGGCTATCAGAGATGCTGTGCTGGCTTCCATCCTTATCGGCGCCATCGGTCGTGTCCATCACATCAGAAATGCGGGCTAGCGCCTCGGCCTCGGCTGCGAGCTCGACATCTTCGGTGGTGATAGGGATGTCCTCGAGAATTGGAGATTCGTCATCACCGTCAACCATGGCATCAGGGTCGACTTCGGCTTGATCGGCATCGGCCATTGCTGTCTCAGCGGAGTCCCCTTCCTCTTGCTCCTCTTCGCCCTTGACAGCCTCGGCAGCCTTGTGAGCATCCTCGTCAACATGTGTCTCATGTACATCAGCAGAGTCAATGTCCACTTGAACTTCCTCACGTTGCTCCATTTCGACAACCTGTTCCTTTTCCTGAGCCACTTCCATGTTCTTGTCCTCCTGTTGCTGCTGAACAAGGGTCTCAACATCAGCGGGAGTCTCAGCATCAGCTCTCTCAGAGGGCTGATCTATAGTCTTCTCGGGCGAAGATTCCTTCGACTTCTGCTGCTGCTGTTGGCGAGCAACCGAAGTCCCAAAAATCCCCGCCTCTTTCATCGCGGCCACATCGAAGAGTGTCTCCTCCTGCTCGTCCACTTGTTGCAACCTCCTTGAACTCCTCCTCTTACCGAACCTGCCTTCCAAAGGAGCCGCAGTGTTGGACTTAGCGGGAGTTACACCACCGTTCCAGCCACTCAGCTGCTTGGCCAGGGGTGTAAATCCAAGGCTCAGGTTAGTCTCGTTCATTGCGGATGCAGGAGTCTTCAGAGGTGCTTGGGTCTTTGGAGGCGCCGGAGTAACTCCGCCGTGCCAAGCACTCAGCTTCTCAGCTAGAGGGGTAAATCCAAGCTTAGCGTTGTCGTTAGCAGCAGCCTTCGATGGGGTAGCCGTGGGCTTCAGCAGTTTAACCTTGGGGGGTGCCGGTGTAACACCTCCCTTCCATCCGCTCAACTGCTCCGCCAGCGGCGTGAAACCCAGGCCAGAGCTGCTGTTGTCAAAGCGCATTCTCTTAGTTGTGCTTCGACCAGAAGGTGTCCGGTGACCGCTGTTGACAGAGGGTGTGGCAGCGGGATGAGGATTAGACTTGCTACCCCTTGGGGGTTGGGCGGGAGTACCGTCCTCGTTCTCTTCAGTAGGGTTGAGGACATCTTGGCGAAGACTGCCGAATGAATGACCGTTCAGCAGATGCTGAGGTGGTGACTCGGGAGGAGTGGTGCTAATGCTCTGGTCGATGTCCAAGTAGCTCTGATCATCATTTTCAGGCTGCGGCGTCTCGGGAATGACGATTTGTTCGACGCTTTCGTTGCCTAGCTCGACCTCATCGAGCTCCATCGAGTCCTCCTCGTCATCCGGCTCGATGACCTCGGGCTCGGCACTCTGCTCCTCTTCCTGGTCTGCCATCTCGTGATCTTGATCTTGTTCAGCCTCATGCTCCTCTTCGTGCTCTTCCTCAAGCTTTTCCTGCTCAACCTCGGACTCTTCCTCTTGCACCTCCTCTTGAACCTCCTCTTGAACCTCCTCTTGCACCTCCTCTTGTCCCTCTTCTTGCTGCGTCCCTTCCTGGCCATGTTCATCTTCAGGTGGGGTTTCTGGTTCATCCTGAACGGCAGCTTCGGCTTCTTTCTCGATATGCCTGAGAGATCGTCGGCGTCCAGTAAAAAGTAGCCTAGCTGCCTTTGTCGAGGAAGTGAGAATCTGCATCGTACGCTCGCCAAGCTCACCAGAAGGACCGTCGTCATCCTCTTCGTCCGCAGAGTCCATCTCTTCGTCCTCCTGCTCCTGCTCGTGGATCTGCTGCTCATTCGCCATCTCTTCACCCGCTTCCGCTTGGTCATTATGTTCCTCGTCCTTGGCATCCGTTTCCTGCTCTTTGTGTTCTTGCTCCCGCGCCATCTCTTCCAGACGCTGCGACTTGCGTCTCGCAGTTCCGAACTTGACAGGTGGGCTGGCGAGCAAAGAGGGCTTGGCTTCAGCAGCAAGTTCTTCCGTAACGGACTGTGGCTTGACAGCAGACATAGGCACCCTCTTGGCCGGGCTGGCGAAGAGAGAGGGCGGGTTCATCATTCCAGTGTTTGTCGAGATGGTAGCGGGACCAGCAAGCACACCTCCACCATTGGGCACAGTCGCATTTCCGGGTGGCCTTTTGGCTGGACTGGCAAGAAGACTGGGACCGCTCTTGGCGGGTTGTGCAACGGGTTGCCCATCCGGTCGGTTGGCGAGTAGGGGCACACCAGCAAACAGACCTTCGACACGCTTTGCCGGGGTCTTGATGCTGTTCTTCCATGGGGATGGCGGAGGACGGCGAGCGGGAGAAGCGAGCATCGAGAGATGTTCGGCTGGAAGGAAGTGTGGCTTTAAGACTGAAGGTTCGGCGGAGGCATCCTTGTTGTGATCTGCAGATTCGGGATTCGTGGTGGATATTAATGCCGGCGGGGCTTCGAAATCCTTGGGCGGATCCTGTTCAGGTTGTTTCTCCAGTGCCTTCTTGCTGGTCGTCGAGGCCGGCGGTTTAATGGGAGCTCTGCCGGTCAGTAAGGGCTGCAACAAGGCCGGACTATTCTCATGAATAGCGAGTTCATCCTCCGAGTCGTCGGCGAGTTTGGCGGCTGCCACTAGTTGGTTAACCTTCTTGGGGCTAAGGGGAAGGGGCTTGTGTTTCATGCCTTCAACCTTGATGCTTTCCTTAGCATCGCCGGGGGTAGCTGATTGGCCAGAACGAGACACCGGCTTGTTTGTCGCGCCCTTATTAGCAACACCTCTCCTGGCCGTTGATGTTGATCCCTTTACTGCCGTACCCGTTCGAGTCCTGACTGGCTTTGCGCGAAGCCCTCCGGTATGTGCAATTGGACCTGTCTTCTTCTTTCTTCCTCCCGGAGGCCCAATGTTCTCCTTTTCTGGCTCCTCAAACTTGACAGTCTTCTTGATGGCGGGCTTTGCGAGCGCTTTAGATGCGGCGGTGGGCGCAGTCGCCGTTGAGCTGGTCGGTCGCGTCCTGGTTGTGCTGGTGTTTCTGGAGGTGGCTGTTGAGGAAATCTGGTCATCGCCGGGTTTGGCTGAACGCGTCGCGCGAGTGGCCTTGGAGGCAGGTTCTTGAGCTTTGGTTGGCGGCCTACCGCGCGCGGTGATTACTGGCGGTCTGGTGGAGGCTGATGACGCAGGTCTTGATGCGAGTGAAGACGAGGCAGGTCTCGATGTCTTTGCAGCTCCGTTGGCTGGATTCCGTGCTCGTGCTCGGGTGGCGCGGGTGGTTGCGAGAGCGGCGGCTGGCAGACGTACAGGTCGCGTAACGGGGGCTGGAGCAGGACGATGCTTTGCATGATGGTCGTTGTCGTCCTCATCATCGTCGGTCCGAGTCTTTCTCTTGAGGCTTGTCGAGGCAGTGGGCGCGGTGGCTCTCGATGGGGCGGTCGTTGCAGATGTCGCGGATGTGGTGCTGGTGGTCGCGCTCCTGGCTCTGGCTGCGGCGGTCATGGCTCTAGCATTTTTGGTGACGGCAGACGAGGCCACACGCGCTCTCGTCATGCGCTGTTGTGGTTGCTGTGTATTGGGTTTCGGGTCACCCATGATGGGCGATGTGGTGATGTGTGGTTGAAGATATTGGCGACGAGACTCTTCTTTAGCAAAGAATTAAGGGCGAATCATGAAGGGTGGTTGTTTATGTTTGCGCGGCGGGGTGTTTGTCGCGGTGGTCAGGGTTCCTTGGTCGACGGGTTGTTAGGGCAAAGCGAATACTCGATGCGATGCAACAAGCAAACGACACAAGGAGGATAACCGATATGCGAAGTGGCGGGAAAAGTGAGAATGATAAACAGAGAAGCACTTGGCAGAAAGGTGGTGGTGGGTGTGTGTGCAGGATCGCGCTCGAAATCCTAGGCTATTTGCACACCCGAATTTTTGGGGGGGATTGGATTGGATGGAGGATGCGGGAGGGTGATTCAAAAGTCAACAATTGAGGGAAAGGGAAAATGCAAAAGTGGCACCCTTTGTTGATCAAGGGTCACGCTCCTTGGTTGCCCTGGGAAACGACCCACTTTTCGGCTGCGGTGCCTCCACTCCGGCTGCCGTCATGCCTGGCGGGGAAGGTAGTGTACGTATGTACAGAAGAAGCTCGGGTTAGGGTTATTCTCGCCTCATCCACTCCTCCGTTAGCGGATAATGTATGTATGGTGGTGATCTGATATGTGAGTCCTCTGATATTGGATTTCAATATCACCTTGTGAGTCAATACTTTAGGGTGTCTGACATGATGATCTTGTTGTAACATGAAACAGTTGAAGTGAGCAATGTGCTTTCCAATATCTGCAGTGATCGCTACAAGTATGCATTCTTTCACAGTATGCGCCCATGTCGCAAACAGTATTCCGTTTAACTCAAGTCTCTCTTCCATCCTTCCTTGCAAACTTCCCCGATGTCATCGAGAGAACTCATCGTGCCTACACGTTTAGAACTTGAAAGCAGGATTAATGAAGGAGAGCTTGAAGGCTAGGTAATTATACAAGAATGGTTTGGATGGATCAAGGCAGTGACTGCAATATCTGGTTTTAACGTTGTCAAGACAATGATACTTGTTTGCGCTCAGGGTTATCGGTGATGGGAATTGAGCTCCATACAGTGCCCTAACAACCCCATGTCTCATTACTAGTACTCTCAACCCTTACAGTAACTTTCAACTTCAACCCCGAAACCTCACTTCAATTCGTCATTAAAGACAGTTGACGTCCACCACAACCACTACCCTTTTCACCTCACTCCTCCATGTCAATCGACCTCAACTGGGACACCGTCACCGGCGGCCCCGACGGCCAAGAACTCGCCCACAAAATCCGCGATTTTATTCACGAAAAGTTCCAGGCCGTCCCACTTCCGCGTTTCATCAAGTCCGTCACCGTTCACGACTTTGAGTTTGGCTCCATTCCTCCCGAGATCGAGCTCAAGGATATCACCGACCCCCTTCCCGATTTTTACGAAGAGCAACCCGGTATAGACTCCTCGGAAGAATCAGACTCGGAAGAAGAAGTCGCCTACGAAAATGAAGGCGAATACCTCGACGACCCAGTCGAGCAGCAGTACGGCAGGCTGAGAGGCGCCTCTGCCTCAGAATCACGGCGAAGACTCACAGTAAACAGCAGTACCGGAAGCAGAAATGGAAGTGGCCCCAATTCAGGCAGAGTAGCTTACCTTCCACCGCACCTGAACCCACACTACAGCGGCGGCAGCGGCAACAACAGTTCACAGAGCCTGGACAGAGATGGCAGATATTACCGGGACCCAAACACAGCAGGTCTCGGCGGTCCCGCCCACGGCACCAACCACCACCACGCCGACCTAGGCTCTCCCTTTCTCGGCGTGTCCACCCCCGGAATCCCCGGCGGGACCTCCAACCTCAATCTGCATTACTTCACCTCGCAATTCACCGCCGGCCTCTCCGGCACACAAACGCCTCTAGCCGCCGTAGCTGGCGCCGCCCACCAACGCGGCCCCTCATGGATTGCAGACCAACAACAACAGCAACAAAACAACATACTACCAGGAGCAGGAGGAGGAGGAGCAGGAGGAATGGGAGGACCAGTAGCAGCAGCAGCAGCAGCAGCAGCAACAACCCAAGGTCTTCACAGCTCATCCACGCCCAATCTCCGGCTTCACTTCCCGGGAGTTGGAACTGGCAAAAACGCACCGGGACCCAGCCCCCTCACCGGCACCAGCACCCCATTAGGTACCTTGGGGACCGCCGGCGGCGTGGGAGGCATTGGTCGCGGAATGGGCATGGCGGGCATGGGAAGCATGGCAAGCATGGGCTACCCGCCGACTGCTCCTGTGCTAGCCATCCCGACGGGTCCGAGACACAAGAGAAATCCTTCTTCGCAGAGCTTGAACTCTGTGGGCGATTATAGCCCGGTTGCGCCGGCGCCGGCGGAGAGACAAGGGTTATTCTCGGCAGCTGCTGCTTCGCCACCGTCGTCTACGCCATCGCCGGCAGTGGGACTGGGGATTGGGGGAAGGGGAATTGGGGCGGCTGGTGCTGGTGCTGGTGCACTAGCGACGAGTGGACCGAGACTACAGATTCCCAAGCAAGGGCTGAGGGAGAAGCATAGCGTTTCTACCTTGGCACCCAACTCGGCTGGGACAAGTAACAACCGGGCGGGGTCGGCCATCTTGGATGACGATGACGGGTTCTTGGATGGGATGCATGATCATCGGGACCACCCGGCTCAACAGCTGGAGCCTGAGGAAGATGAAGAGGAGGAAGAGGAAGGGGAAGAAGAAAGGCAACGGTTTCGGGAACCAAGGGTGGAAGACATCCAAGCTGTGTTCCGCATCAAATACGCTGGCGATGTCAAGCTCTTGCTGACGGCTGACATCCTGTTGGATTACCCCATGCCCAGCTTTGTGGGGATTCCGGTGCGGTTGAGCATCACGGGACTCACGTTCGATGGCGTGGGAGTGGTGGCGAATATCAGGAAGAGAGTGCATTTCTGCTTTTTGAGCCCTGAAGATGCTGTGGCTGCTGTGGGTGGGGAGGAGAACAAGGCTGCTGGGAGCGGGAATGGTTCTGGGATAGGAGGCAGCGACGGGGCAAAGACAAAGATGGGTGGGCTGTTGCAGGAAATCCGCGTCGAAAGTGAGATTGGGCAGAGAGAAAGCGGTAAGCAGAGCTTGAAGAACGTGGGTAAAGTGGAAAGGTTCGTGCTGGAGCAGGTGAGGAGGATCTTTGAGGAGGAATTTGTTTATCCTAGCTTTTGGACGTTCTTGGTGTAGCGATGCTCAATACTGCTAGATACCCGTCAAAATCCTGTAACACGACTGGCTCTACGTAAGTGTGCTCTTGAAGCCCTGATACGCCGAGTTGATATCCAGTTCCAACTCCCTGGCCTGCTCCTCGCTCAGCTCTTCCGTCGCCTTCATCTGGTTAAGGGTGATCAGCCATTGCACAATCTTGCCCCTATTGTCAAAGTCCCTGTCCGTCACCTTGTTCACCGACTGGATCACGTCTGTTAGAAGAGGGTGCAGCTGATCCTTGGCCAATAGACCAAGACGCAAGGCATCAAGGAATGTGATGAAGTCCTGAGTGGCTTCGAGAATGAGAGTGCCGCTCGTGCCTCCAGAAGCGGCAACTGTGGCGGGTGCTGGACCGGAGGAGGCGTTGACGGCCGTTGAGGGCATGCCGACGCGGATGCGTTCGGTTGCGCGAGGAACCTCGAGCTATGAAGAGGTGTGTGTGTAAGCGAGTCAAACTCATCAAACAGTGAAGTGAGTTCGATTATATACGCACATCCCACTTGGCCTTGAACTCCTCCAAGCCAACGAATGCCTTGGCGACAGTCTCGTCAGCGACAAGCGATTTGTACTGCTTTAGCGATCTCTCACAGATCTCAGTATAATCGGCCTCGGGGATGGCATCTTTCAGGAATGCCTTTTCCAGCTCATCCAGAGTGACGATAATACTGAAGATCTCGGCTAATGAGTCCTGGAGGTCACGCTCAGCCCGGGTGTTGGCGAGCTTCACTTCCTGTTAAAGTGACAATGGCATCATGTTGTCAGTAAATGGACCACCTCGTGACATGACATGGCCAAATACCCGAGTGGGGTTTGTTTACTTCATCCAAGTTTATCGTAGCTGAGAGTGTAGTGTTGGGAACATAGCTATGTGGTGTAGGCGCGTATGGCTGGCGGGAAATCATGATGGACGACTGAGATTGTCAAGTGTCGTTGTTCTTGTTGTTGTTGGACACTTCATGACGGATGAAATCATGGAACTTGAAGATGACGAGTACCTTGCGGGTGGAAGCACTGAAGCTTCAGTGGATGGAGAGCTGCGAGGACGTTCCAAGACAAGTGGAAGCTGCATGCGCCGGTCAAGAGTGGATCCCTCACAGTGACAGAAGTGCCCCGCCAGGTGCGGCGCTAGGTCCAGGAACGAACTAGCGTCTTTACCGATAAGAGCAGCCGATAAGAACCCCGGAATCTAAGAGGAGAAAAAAGTTTGGGAGGACCGCGACGGCAAGAGCAGAGAGCACGGGTCAGATTTGGTGGTTGCCGACAGGAATTGGCTTCCACTTCCACTTCCAGGTTCACTTCACCAAAGGGAAAAAAAACCACACCACACCCATTTGACCAGACTGGACACATCACACCACCCAGCCAGTCGCCCATCATGGTCAAAAACGTCAAACAAACGAAAAAGTTCGAAAAGAAGCACCTAAAGGGTGTTCTAGAACGCAGAAAGGTCGTCCAGAAGATCAAGCAAAAAGAGCAGATCAAGCAGAAGAAGCAGGCCAAGAAGTCCCAAGATGACGCCTTCATCAAGGGCCCCGATGGCGGCAAGAAGCCTGTCCACGTCAAGAAGAACCTCGGTACTGCCGCCGCCGGCGAAATGACCGTCGACGACTTCTTCCAGGGCGGCTTCGAGATTCTCGACAAGAAGACCAAGGATGCCTCTGGCAAATTGGGCAAGAGGAAACGCGACCAAGAAGAGTCCGACGCCGAGGAGGAGCCATCAGCAGACGAGGGCAGCGATGTCGACTTCTCCGACGACGATATTTCCCACGACGAGGTTAGCGACGACGACGAGGAGGATGACGAGGTCGTAGACGGTGCCGCCCCTACCGGCATGACCAAGGAAGCCATGGCCTCCCTCGCCGAAAAGGATCCCGAATTCTACAAGTTCTTGAAGGAGAACGACCCAGAGGCCCTTGAGTTCGACGAAAACGCAGACTTTTCCGAGATTGACGAGCTCAGCGGGAGCGAGGGCGAGGGCGAGGAGCCCAAGAAGAAGAAGCAAAAGAAGGACACCAAGGCTGCCGACGAGGAGAACGGCTTCGAACTCACCCAGAAAATGATCGCCAAGTGGAAGGCACAGATCGAGGAAACAAAGTCACTTAGAGCCGCTCGCCAGGTAGTAATAGCCTTCCGTTGCGCCGCCCACCTGAACGAGGACGACGACGAAAAGCCCCAACGATACACCATCAACAACCCAGATGCCTTCAACGACATCTTGGTTCTGGCCCTTAAGCATATTCCCGAGGTGCTCGCACACCACGTACCTGTCAAGGAGTCCGCCTCCGGCAAGGCTTACGTCAACACCGATACCAAGAAGTTCAAGATCCTTTCGCAGCTCGTCAAGAACTACGCCGCCTCCATCATCCACCTCCTCGGCACCCTTTCCGACGAGCCCACCCTTAAACTCACAATCTCCGCTCTTGAGCCTCTGCTCCCTTACCTCCTTTCCTTCAGAAAGCTTCTTAAGGTCTTGATCAAGACGGTCGTCGCTTTCTGGTCGCAGTCCGCCAGCACCGAAGCCACCAGGATAACAGCTTTCCTGGTCGCCCGGCGCCTGATGGTCATCTCAGACAAGGGTGTGCGCGAGACGGTCCTCAAGGCCGTCTACCAGGGTCTTGTGCAGGGCTGCCGCCTGACTAACGTCAACACGGTGGCGGGCATCAACATCATGAAGAACTCGGCGGCCGAGCTCTGGGGTCTCGACCAGACCCTCGGCTACACCACCGCCTTCGGCTTCATCCGCCAGCTGGCCATCCACCTTCGCAACTCCATCGTCCACAACAAGAACAACGCCTTCCGCAACGTCTACAACTGGCAGTACGTGCACTCGCTCGACTTCTGGTCATGCGTCCTCTCCGAGCATTGCTCCCCGCTCAAGGAGGCCGAAGCCGGCAAGGAGTCCCAGCTCAAGCTCCTTATCTACCCCTTGGTACAAGTTACCCTCGGTGCCATGCGCCTCATCCCTACGGCTCTCTACTTCCCTCTGCGCTTCCAGCTCATCCGCTCGCTCCTGCGCCTCTCGCGTGCCACCGACACCTACATCCCCCTGGCCTCCGCCCTCCTCGAGGTTCTCAACTCCGCCGAGATGAAGAAGCCTCCCAAGTCGTCCACCCTCAAACCGCTCGACTTTGCCACCGCCTACAAGGCGCCCAAGTCCTACCTGCGCACGCGCGTCTACCAGGATGGCCTCGGCGAGCAAGTCGTCGAGTTGCTGTCCGAGTACTTCGTCCTCTGGTCGCGCAACATCGCCTTCCCTGAGTTCTCCCTTCCCGTCGTTGTTGCCTTGAAGCGCTGGCTCAAGGACTCCCGCAAGAAGAGCACTGGCAACAACAACGGCAAGATCGGTACACAGCTGGCCCTCTTGGTGCAAAAGATCGAGTCCAACGCCAAGTTCATCGAGGACAAGCGCAACCGCGTCGACTTTGCGCCCAACGATCGCACACAGGTCGAGGCGTTCCTAAGGGACTTTGAGTGGGAGAAGACGCCGCTGGGTGCGTTTGTGGTGAGCCAGAGGAAGTTGAGGGCGGAGAAGAGGAAGATGATGGAGGAGGCGAGGAAGGAGGATGAGAAGAAGAGGAAGGAGGAGGAAGACGAGGAGAGGCTGGGGAAGCAGGCTGAGGATGAGGAGGATAGCGATGAGGAGGATCATGATGATCTTGCTGAGGAGGATGATGAGGAGGATGAGGAAGATGAAGAGGAGGATGAAGAGGAGGAGGAGGATGACGAGTGATTCCGTCCTGTTTAGAGAAAGAAGGAAGGAAAGTAAATGTTTGCCTTGTCTGGTGCGAAATATTATGGTATAGATAGACATGATACCTGCGGGTTTCTTTTTCGTTGTTTGTGGTTTTTTTGCACTGCGTCATCCATCGTATGAAAAAAGGGCGCCTTTGATAGTATCTAGTACCTAGGGAAATTGACGGAGTTATATGTGTTTGAGAATTGGTTATTTTTCCCTCATCTCTGTTGTTTCGCTCGCCCGCCCACCCCTAGCGTTTGTAGTACCTAAGTACCTTTACTTATGCTGCACAGTTTGGACTGAGCATCGACGACTTGGTATTCATGCATCTGTCTCATTACCTGGCTGGAAACGAATGGAAAGTGACATCCCAAGAAATAAAAGGTGTATTCTTGAAAACGGGAGGTATATTGTGGTGTTAGCTCAGTCCACGGTTGCAAGGAAGTTGGCGAAGAGCCAACGGTCAACATCAGTAAATCGATAGTCAAAACTCCAAACAGGTCTCGGTAGAGTCCCAACACATTAACTTGACAGCGAGGTTGTGATTATGCTCACCACTCTCGTGGCTGATCTGAATGTCACTTGATATCAAACGCTGTTTCAAAATGACAGTGGTATGATGCCGATGAGCTTTAGTTGAATACCATTACTAGGTATGTACTAATCTATGAAAGTGTGTACTAGTATAGACCTGCCATCGTTCCTTCTATCTTTCTCTTCACTCCTTTTCGCCAATCCCTTTTCCCGCTGATCCTTTTTTTTTCCCCTCAATATAAATACATCACTCCCGGGCCAGGTTTCTCTACGACAAGGCGGGACCCTCCATCACTCAATCTAACTTGACTATTGAACGGTCGGACCCTTGGAAAAAACCACAAACATTGCTTTCAACCCACCCCACGCAAAGACGCTTCCTCTCCTTTCGTTTTACCTCCTACCTCCATGCCCACTGTGACCACTGTGACCACTCCCCTCCTCCTCCATGGGAATCGGCTCCACAAACCCCAACTCCCCTTCGCTATCATCATTATCAACCATCTTAATTCCATATCGCCCAGTGTCATCATCACTACTATCATCCTCCCCAATTCTATTCTTTACTGGCTCAGACTTGGACTGCACAGGTGGCGACGGCCTGCTACTGCTGACAAGGGGGATATTCCGCGGAATATCTTGCTTAATGGGGGCAGTGTTGCTGCGATGGATCGCTGGCACATCGCGGACGGTAGAGAAATCGGAACCGGTTGATGTGGTGGTGGATCGCCCGAGCGGTTTTTGTTGTTGGTCTGAAGGGAGGAGGAGGAGACGGGGGTTGGGCTGTGATGACTGGGAGCGGGTAGCGGCGGCCGCATTGGTAGTAGAGGTAGATTGTTGAGGAGAGAGTGACAGAGATGCTAGATCGGAGAGCGCAAAGGATGTGGATGTTGAGGGTGGGCCAGAGAGGAACTGCCTGGAGAGATCGTCATCCACGGGTTTGGATGATGATGATGGACTAGAATAGCCTAGAGGGTTGTTGCTGCTGGCTTGGAGTGACGAGGTAGGTTTGGCCATGGTAGTCCGTTGGGGTTGGGGTCTCGGTGGTAGCGGTGGCGTTTGTTCCTGTTGCTGCTCCATCGATGGCCTCGAGGAAGAGGCATATGGATCCATCACTGCGTACTTGGGCGGCGGATCATGATGCGACTGATGCTCGTCTTCCCCAAAGTCAACCAATCCGCCCTCCTGGTTGCCTTTTTTCGTGACAAGCGCGGGAAGCTTTCCTTGGGCCTCCATATCTGCCAGAATGATTTCTTCCTCTCTCGTGAGATCCTGCTCAGCTTCAATCTCGCCTCCAAATCCTTCCTTGATCTCAACACCACACTTCTCTAGAATTTTACCCAAGATGTCCGGATAACGCATATGTCCCTTGACCGTGCCCGTCAAATCGAGATTCTCAACGCCCTCAATACTCTTGATCTCCTGCAGTCCCGCCACGCCCAATTGAATGGAACTGGTCCGGTAAATAAAGCCCAGGAGATAATCATTACTCGAGCACACATTCCACAGCTTACCACTGACTACGCTCCTCATCGTCTCCCACGCATCCCTATCGCTCGGCACCGGTGCACCAATGAGGATGACCTCATCAACAAGTCCGAATGCCCTCCGCTCCGCTAGCGTGCGCAAGCATGAGTAAATAACCCTTGCACCCAGAGAATACCCGATCAACGTCACCGGTCGTTCACCCTGCACTCTGTTAATTAGCGCATCCGCCAGAATCTTGCCCGCTTTCTCCGACCGATTCTTCGCCAGAGAGAAAGGGTTGTCCAGCGCAGATGCCATCGAAAGCAGCGAAATCGGCCATAAAGCTGACCACAACGTCGCCAGCACCGTGCGCTTCAGCAGCTCGACCTTGACATATGTCCACGCCGCGCTCGTGACCATTGCCTTCATGGCATTGCCCAGATTCAGCATCGCCGCAACCTCATACCGCAGCGCAAACAGGTTCGACGAGCTCGGGTCCAGCGCCAACCAGGGAGCAGTCAACGAAGAAAGTGACTCGGTTAACCATCCGTTGATACCAATCGTTAGCCTCAACCTCTCCTGGTTCGTACCTCCAGACAACGGCAGAAACGCAAAGTCCTCGACTTCGCGCGCATACTGATCCACTATCTCTCCTGTCATTTGTGCGCCCAGAGCACCGAAAAGCGTTCCCACCAGCGCACCGTTCATCCAAAACACTCCCAGGAAACTAGCCACGCCTCCCAAGCCGACACTACCCATCAACCCGCCAATAACCCCCGCCACGGCCGGTGCGGCAAGGCCGCCCGTGACACCGATGATGGCTGCTCCTGCAACGGAAGCCAGGCCAACTTTCCAGAATCGGCCCACTTGATTGGCTTTCTTCCGTTCTTCTGCCTCTTTGGCTGCTGACATTTGTTGTTCCCGTGCCTCCGGACTTGTCGAGGATTCGACCAGGCTGGTAGCTACCTCTGCTTCTTGGGAGTTCAGGAAAGAAAGCGGCAACTCCAAGGCGGAGCACAGATAAACCAAGAACGTCCTTGACTCTGCTGTATACTTGCCACTTGACAGCAACATCAACAAAAGGCAAACCACCACTTCCTCCCTATCCTCCTGACTTACAGCCGACAACCTCGTCGGAATCGCATGGTACCTGCTTTGCAAGGCCGCCACCTCCCTCTGTCGCTGCCTGAGAGCCTTGGCTTGGCCGTCCTCCACGGCTACCGGACCGAGTAAGTCGCCGAAATCAATCAAGTTCTCACCAGGCGCCGGGGACTCCAGTCTTTGTTTGGCCAGCCGATCGGAGCGCTGTCGCCGGGCGTCGATTTCTTGCGTAGAATCGGCGGGGCTGAGGAGGTCTTTGAGGGAATGTAGCAGCGAGGAGCGCCAGGTGTCGAAGTGGGATAGGGCGGCGGCGCGGAGGGGGCCGATTTTGTCACTGCCACTGAAATTGGAGTTGGAGCGCGGACCGGCGTTTGGTCGGCTGGGTAGAGGAGGGCCAGTTTGTCCGGTGTCGTCGTTATCCAAGTTGTTGAGGAGAGATGGACCTGAGGATCTGGATTGTTGCCGGGAGGTGCTGGTCTGGTTGGGGTTCTGATTGGGGTTTTTGAGAATGAGCTGGGATTGCATCCAATCTGTCGTTTCGACGACAAGTGTGTAGAGTGCCTTGCGCTTGGGGAGGTCGAGAATCACTCGGACTTGGCGGGGTTCGCTGGCTAGGGGAGCCATGATGATGGTGATGGTGATGGCGTATTGTGATGGTTATGGTGTAGTGTAACCACTTTGGTTGGGGAGTTGATGTGGTCGGTGAGTCGGCTGTTTACTTCATTTGTGTCGAGCTGAGTGAGATGGCCCGATGAAACGAAAAGAGAACAGAAAGACAGATTTTGAGAATCGGATAGCTGCTGATCGGGCGAAAGAGCGATGAATGAGGACTTTTTGACGAAGTTACGACCATAGGTATGTTATAACACCTTATCTTAGGCAGACGAAATGGAGGTCGTTTGTATAGTTGCCGATTTGAGCCACTAGACACGGCTGATTCGGTTGTTGCAGGATTCTGGACCGGATAGAGATTGATTGTCTAGAAACCGAAAGTAAGACTTTGATGAGCTTGTCGTAGGCCGGACCCTGAAAACTCTCTTGAGGTTGATTGTCGAGATGGTGATGAGATGATGAAGAGAAGACCCGAGTCAAAGTTATCCTTTAGCTGCTGACATGCAGGAGCTGCCTGATAATTTCCCAAAGCGGAACACGTGCCAAGCCTGTGAGACAGCCCCTGAGTGACGCTAACAAAACAAACATCAATGGTAGCAAAAAGTGAGCATGATGTGATATCGTACAATATACATGGCAGAGGAGCTCCCCTCGCGCCTGAAACTTAACACGATCTCTATTTTCCGCTTTCACTTGGAATCGCCCAGCTATTCCTAACATGTGTACATATATACACACACACAAACACACAGGTCACAGCCCCACGTGCCTGTGCCCGCTCTTGATACTCTTTTTTTTCATAACCATCATCCACTTTCCCTAGTTCCGATTTCTCTATAAGTGACAATGCTGCGATGATTTATTTGCCCTTGCGAACCCATCCTTCAACCGTCTCCCTCACGCTGGTAACCGCCTCATCGACCTTGTGCTGCGCAATCTCGGCGTGCACCTTGGCCATGTAGATACCCTTCTCGATACCCTCGCGGGTCCTAATGTGCGCGTCCGCCACGGCGGGGAACTTTTGCTCGTACTTCCACACCAGCGAGCTGACGTTGTTCATGGTGACAGGGAGGACGACCCAAGCGGCGCCGAGACCGAAGGCGAGAGGGGTAGCGCCGCGGAGGACAACGTTGCGGTTGCGCGCAACGATGCTACCGGCCATACCCGAGACGAGAACGTAGATGAGGCCTGGCATGAGGCGCTCGCCGCTCTCACGGGGAGGGGCAAGGCCGGCAACGGTGGAGGTGAAAGAGTGCTCGAGGTCAAAGGCGCGAGACATGCCGGCGTTGACGGCGTCCTCGGCGACGCAGGCTTGTTTGTAGAGGAACAGGCGGGCACGGCGGATCTGGGCGGCCAGACGGTCGGTAGGGGTAGGGCCGCGGGGGGTGTTGGTGCTGGCGAGCACGTCAATGAGGCTATCAGTGAAAGTCCTCTCGCCGGACCTGGTCGAAGACTTGGTGGTGACGGGAGCGTTTAGGGTGGCAGCGGCAGGAGAGCTGACGTCTTTTGTGGTCTCGGCGGAGGTGAAGGAAGGGGTGGAGGGCACAACATCGAAGTCATCGTCGTAGATGGGCTTTTTGGCCTGTTTCGGCAGAGACATGACGTGGGTTAGCGAGCGCGCATATGGAGGACGGCATCGGGCTGAACTTCAACGTACAGAGGCACGGCTCTCGGAGGCTTCGGCGAAGGCGACGGTGGGAACAAGGGCAAAGGAGCCGACGAGGGCGGCGGCGGTAGCCCGGGCGGCGCGCTGTTGTGATCAAAGTCAAGAAGTCAGTCAGCCTTCATCTGTATCCCATGTCCATGTTTACCTTATGACGCAGCACACGTGATGATGCAGAGAGACCTTGAAATCGCATAGAGGAATAAAAAGAGAGGTCGGCTCACCCGTTGGAAAGCAAGTCTGGCAGCCATTGTCCAACCCAATTTGACCTAGGGAAGAAAGACGGCGTCGAGGGTGATGGAGTCGACGAGGGGGGAGGGAGGGAGGGAGGGGGGGGGGGGGGGAAAGGTGGGTAGGTAGAGCTGGCGAAAAGAGCTTGGGATGAGGGCAGTTTGGAGGATAATCAATCAATCGTCGGTCGGATTGTCCACTGCACGGGCAAGCCAGTCCAAGAGTCCATACAAAGTCCAGGCGCAAAAAGTCCAATTCGATTCAATTCAAGCTTGTCAGGGTTAGTTAGTACAGCTTGCGGAACCCGTATGTATTGTTACGGTAAAATCCGGGAACTCGGGACGTTTTGTTTCCTGCTTTTTCTGCCCCTGGTCGCTGCGGTCGCGGCTTGTGGGCGTGGTGGGGTGGGGTGGCTCCCGCAGCGGAGGGGACCAACTGGGGAGGATCGTCTCTTGGCGGGGTGAGGGGACCGTTACGTAGGTAGCGTAGAGGTATGTACCTCTACACTACTACCGGCTACCTTTACAGCGGTACACTACAATACGGGCCGTTCGGTCAATTGGAGTATTGATGGAGACGGGAGTACGTACCGATAACCGCTGAAAGGGCACCTGGCGAGCTTCAGTTGCCTGACTTTTGACTTTTCTACCTATTTGGTTTTCTTTCCACACGCCAACGGGAACTTCGTTGGCATTGATTCAATCCCATCTCATCGTGCTTTTTCTGCTCTCTTGATTATCTTACCTGCTCTTTCATGTCACCAATTGTACCACCACCCCATTCCGACCTTTAGATCTGCTCTAGCATTTACAACAAAACAATCGCGGCACATGCTCGCCTCATAGACGACACACTGGTAGTTGTGGTCACCCCGCCATCCACAACCCGATACCGACCTGACCCAGCGACGGTACATAATCTAGTAATCCTCCTCCTCGCCCAAGTTCCGAACCCAGTCGGCATCTCGACACCATGATACAACCTGTGATTAAAGCCAGTAGGCCCCGGCTGTGGGTCTGCTCCGACTGCCTTCTCCGACGCACTCTCTCTCCTCTGCTTAGACAGCAACGACGACGATTCACAGGCTTTACTGCGCATGCTCCCAAGACCTTGACGGGCGCCATCCCCGTCACCCACAAGAACGCCGACACAAAACACGATGACTCTCTTCTACGATCCATCTTCGACTCGCCCGAAACATGGAAGCAGTTCTCTGGCGACAAGCATGGCCGAAACGTCGGCCTCTTCCGCAACGCATACCTCACCAGCCCCCATGGCTTCCTCGACTTTGCCCAGGTGAGCTTGGGAAAGGCTCGTGCCCTGGTCGACAAGGTCCTCAACGCCCAGTCTCTCGACGAATACCGCGCCATTGTCCGCCATCTCGATCGCCTAAGCGATATCCTGTGTCGCGTCTTGGACATGGCCGACTTTGTGCGCGTCACCCATCCTGACCAGCAAATCCAGAGGACCGCCTCGATGGCCTGGGACATGATGTACGAGTACATGAACCAGCTCAACACCATGACGGGCTTGTACGACCAGTTGGTCAAGGCAATGGACAACCCACATGTTAGCACCACCTGGTCTGAGGAGGAGAGGATGGTGGCCGAGGTCCTCAAGCTCGACTTCGCCAAGTCCGCCGTTCACTTTCCCAAGGACGCTCGGGACAAGTTTGTCCACCTGTCGTCGGCAATTAGCCAGACTGGAACCAACTTTATCCAGCACATGGAACCCAAGATCCCATACACCACTGTTGAAAAGTCCCGGATGATGGGCATGGATCCCGTCGAGGTCAAGAGGATGGCTTCCATGGGCAAAGTGTACGTCCAAACTCTGAGTCCCCAGGCCTCAATAGCACTCCGTACTGTACGCGATGACCACGCCCGACACCAACTATTCATGGCTTCTCGCACCGCTTCCCGCAGGACGGTCCATACCTTGGAGGAGCTCATGTTGTTGCGTGGTGAGTCGGCCAAGCTTTCGGGCTTCGAGAGTTATGGCCACCTCGTCCTCCATGACCGTATGATGGCCAGCACCCCCGAGTCTGTGAGACAGTTTCTCCAAGCTCTGTCCGAAAACACCAGACCTCAAGCTCAACAGGAGGTGGCTGATCTCACAGCAGCCAAGAGGGCGCACAAGGGTGACGATGCAACCCTCGAGCCCTGGGACAAGGACTTTTACGCCGAGTCCATCCGTCAGGCCATCAAGTCCCGGCAGAAGCGTGAAGACCTGTCCTCTTACTTCTCCCTCGGCACCGTTATGCAAGGCCTTTCCAGGATATTCACTCGCCTCTACGGTATTCGCTTCGTCCCCCGCGAGCCCATGCCCGGTGAGACCTGGCACCCTGACGTGCGTCGGCTAGATGTTGTCTCGGATGTTGAAGGCCATGTCGCCGTCCTATACTGCGACCTATTTTACCGCCCCCTCAAGTCGCCCAACCCAGCCCACTTTACTCTCCGCTGCTCTCGTGAGCTGTCACCCCACGAGATTGCTGAAACTGCCCATACCCAAACCGAAAACCCACATGTTTTGATTCCCTCCTTCGAGTCTGCCGAGTTTGCTGCCAATGATGGCATGGCCTACTCTCGCTCCCAGGATGGTGCTATCAAGCAACTCCCCACCATTGCTCTTGTGTGTGACTTTCCCCAGCAATCCCACAACCGGCCCGCTCTTCTGTCTTTCTTTCAGCTTGAAACGCTTTTCCACGAGATGGGTCACGCGATTCACTCCATCCTGGCCCGAACCTCCTTCCAGAACGTTAGTGGTACCCGATGCGCCACTGATCTCGCCGAGCTTCCTTCTACTTTGATGGAATACTTTGCTGCTGACCCGTCTGTTCTCGCCCTATTCGCACGCCACTACGAGACTGACAACCCCCTTCCCTATGAGTGGGTCGACAACAAGATCCGCGAGGCCCGTCGCTTCGAGGCACTGGATACTGAAAATCAAATCATCCTTGCCATGCTCGATCAGGAATTGCACTCGTCCAAGGCGTTGCAAGGCCACATTGACTCCACCGAAATCTTCCACAGCCTTCAGAGACAGTACAGCACCGCCCCGCCTGACCCCCAAGGAACGGCATGGCAGGGCTTTTTCGGCCACTTGGTCGGATACGGCAGCACATATTACAGTTACCTCTTTGACCGGGTCTTGGCTCAGAGAGTATGGAATGTCGTATTCAACAGTGGACAAGGCGGAGCAGCACTGCAAAGAGAAAACGGAGAGAGGTTGAAGGAAAACCTGCTCAAGTGGGGAGGTAGCAAGGACCCTTGGAAATGCCTTGCGGGTGCATTGAAGGATGAGAGGTTAGAGGGAGGTGGAGAGAAGGCAATGAAGTTGGTTGGAAGCTGGGGAGGTCAGCGGGGAACAAAGAGCGACCAAGCAGTATAGCAGTGAGAAAGATATGGCAACCTGGAAAACCAGTGGCCGCTCTTGGCTGAACAGTTGACACCAAACGAGCAAGTAAAGAGGTGCACCGCCAATACTAGGCAGCAGACTTGCCTGTTGTTTTACCATGACCCTGAACTTCCCACCTCAGAATCCCACGCTCAAATAAGGTGTCCATGGACATTCATTCCTCACAAAATCGACAAAATGCACCTGCGCCCAATGTCAGTGGAATCGACCTGGTCGCCGTCGACGGGCACAATCCGGGATCAATTTTCTGGGTTTAAAGTCGAGGCTGCGGCAAGAAGAAATGCCTGTGTGTACTATACACCTACCTGGTGGCATAAATCTGATCCAGCAGTTTTAACTCCCGTCCCGATCGACCGAACCCTCGGTCCCAACAGGGACAATGTCTGAACGTCGAGGCAGTAACGACCTCGAAGCGCACATAAATCCAGGCCCGAGTACCGTGACTTGAGGCTGCCTACCATCTATGCATACCCCTACGTACCACCTGCCTTGGCAAGGGCCAAGTCAAGATCGATGGACAGCACTCCAGATGGCACTCAGCATCATGGCTTCTATTCTCATCCAAGCCGGCAAGTGCCCCCTCCCCCTGACCTTTGGAATGGCGTTGGCTTCTTCACCATGTTGTCTCTTTACCGTCTCACCTCTTTGCCTTCTTCTGTTCACTTGCTCTGTTCACCTTCCCTTTGTCCTCCTTCCCTTCTTCTTCAATCCGTTTTATGCGTATGCTCACCGTGACATCTTCTTGCGTCGACAACTTCTACTCCCAAGCGTCTGACAGTCTGATCAGACAGCAATAACTGGTGCGAGAGATAGCGACTGTACCTTCTTTTCACTTCCACGTGGTAAATTGGAAATACTCACCTGCAGATACTCGCAAAATCGGGATCTCGCATAATGCAGAAAACGTAAGGCTATGTTGGTCGGATTGGTCTGGCAGTTGTCAAAAAGCATAACCGCATGAACTCGTCCAATCGGGATTTGGTTGCTATACGGCTTCCAGGCAGAGTCAGTGTTATCTTCTGTTCGAAGTCAACCCGCTCTGCAGTGTTATGCTGCTCCGAGTGCTTAGTTCCATCACATCTCGCACCTACCCAACCAAGTTTGACGAGTCCTTCTGCTACCGTAGAAACTCGAGAAATTGGCAATAGTTAATCTCCTCTTTCAGCGCCGAGAAGGAGGCATATCTGTGCAGGGCAAGTCCGATTCTGTGTTTTGCAACGCACGCAACAAGTTATAGTGGTGGGCGACGTCCTCGAGATTTTACTAACAGGATAGATACTTATACTTACATATGCTGGCTTAGAGAGCGCCGCGTTATGCCCTGCCCGGCGCTGAAAGAGTAGATTAACTATTGTCAGTTTGGCGAATTTCTACGGTATGCTTCGGATTTCGGAGGCCTTCAATGCTTCGAACTGGAGTGGTTCCCCGAGTTTCTACGGTTCATTGTCTCATGACTTACGTTATGAATAATCTACCCAACCGTTCAGCCTTGCGAGGAAAGAATAGGGTTAAGAGTTTGGTGCCACAGAGCTCAATTGATGGGTGCTCGCTGCTATCTCAAGAACTTCCTGCCTGCTTTACCACAGGAGGTAGGTTGTTTCTCTCTCGCTTGTTGCTACTCTTTGCAATTTTCTAATTTTTTTTCCATCTCCGCCACGCGGCAAGAAACAATCAAGCAGAGGGGAAGGAATACTGCACCCCTCTCGTTCTCACGCAATCAGTCCTTTGCCAGAGTTCACATCCATTAACTACTTACTATATTTCCCTATTCTCCCTGTTCCTGGTCTACTCCGCTGTCTTCCTACGTGTTCCATCTTACAACCCATATCAGTTTCTGGCCTCGTCACTGCGTCAAATATTTTTCTCTTTATTGTTTCTTCGTTCTGTTATACGCTAATCATTATTGCGGTATTATCCTCTAGGTCAGTTCTCCTCAGTTCATCCCCTCACTTCCTCAGCTGTTCAAGCCGCAAAGCTCGAGAACAATTGCATTCGAGTGTCACAGTCTCTCCCTTACCCTTTGGCGCCACCTCTACTTGTCTATGGTGGGAATGCTAACTGTTTGTGACAGCAATCATGGAACCTTCTGTGCCCATCATGGCGGGACCCTCCTCAGAGAAAACCTCCTCACAAGAGACCCCCTTGGCACCACCACCTAGCCTGCCTCCAGAAAAACCATCCTCAGCCCACCAACCCAAGTCCGAGCCCCTCAAGGTTAAGTGCGTCAAATGCGGTTCTCTGGACGCCCTCCCTGTGCGAACACTGTCTCGCTTGACCAAGGGTGCCGAGAACGGGAGAAGAGAGATGCTGATGATTATTTTCGATGGCACCTGTGTCCGTGACATACCATTGTGCTCTGGCTGTTTTATGCACGCCAAGGGTTGCTTCGCCTTTCGATCGCGTCTCCACATGGTGAAACGGTTAACGTGGTCAACGAAGACGAATGAAGATGCCATCCAAGTTGAGGAGTGTTTTAGGTGCTTCGACACAGAGTTTGCGAGGCACGTGCAAAGGTTGAAGGATGCGGACGAGCTCATCAATTATGTTCGCGGCTTGGAAAAGCCTTCTACTGGAAAATTGCCAGTGCCCGATTCTTTAGGTTTTGAGCAAGCGATCTATTACCGCATGCCGAACTTTGATCCCACTGCTCATCTACGCTTCACGGGGTCGGACACCACTCTCTTCGACGGTAACCTCAATACCTACGAGAAGTACCGAGAACGGCTTCTCAAAGAACGCAGCCCCCAACGATCTTGTCCAACACCGCCCAAGGATTATCCCGTGCAGATCCCCGATCTCCTCGCTCTGAAAAAAGCGAGTGAGAGCTATGTGGCAGCCCTGGGCAGAACGGGAGAAGCGAGTGAGCAGCGGCGTCGAATCACGCAGCTGCAAAACGGGCTACTTGATGACTTCATGCGACTTCCTCCTATTCGTTATTCACAAGGACAGGCGGCGACAAATGCCGCCGTGTCAGATCCTACTCCTATCTATTGCGGAATCTGCGAGTGGTGCCGTACTATTCTTGCCCGACCTGCGTCTCCAGGGCTCACCTTCTCCGACTGGGAATTCGTCTGAGCTTGGTTGCGAAAGTGATCTCAGTTACAAGAATCGTGGATTGTCGATGGTCTGGCCTACACCATACCGGAGGCCGATGAACTCAAGCCGCTCCTGAAGACCCCAGTTAGCTTTGCAGACTGCAGGTGATGAAGGACGAAGAAGGAGGTGGGTTTCATGAGCTTCATGTTGGCCACCACAACGTTCCCAGCCTCTTACTCAAGTACCGGAACGAGCCAATCACCATCACCCACAGCACGATCACCGATCATGTCCTCGCATATCACAAGTACACAGCCGATATGCTTTTCTAGTGGGACCTTCTCACAAATTATTTGGAAGCGCGAGGCGAAGTTCGGGCTCGTATGCTCGAATGGGGCTAGTCTTGGGGCTAGTAGTTCCAGCCGGCTTGCCATCGCTACGACTTTGGATATTGGAAATTTAAGAATAGTTTACTCCGTATGCCGGGTGGAAGGTTGACTAATATTTGTTAAAGGAGAGTATGACGGAGGAAGCGGGGAGGGATAGGTCCAACTACCCGTACCTTGGGTGCACCAGCAGGTGGTAAGAACTTGTGGGAGAGGAGGATGGGCACGAAGGGGTGAAGATGATATGGACGTATTGTTTCGTTGTTGGCCGCTCGAGTACTTCGAAAGACCGGTCAATGGTTGAGATCGATGAAAAGGACCATGTTTTCTTGGGTCGGCGCTGATACGCGTCTTCAGACTCTACCGAGACCCAGAGGGCACGGAAATTTCCAAGCCCGACACCTTTGAAGAGCTCTGGTTGATCGCCTGCGAAGAGTGTGAGCGTCGGGCTTGACCGTGCGAGCTCGAGTTCTTTGTTGAGCATCGCACTCGACTTGGGATGAGGGAGCATACTCTCCGAGTCAGTTTGAGTCGGCTAATGGACATACCACGACTTGGGCTTTTACGGAGTTCAATGGGCCAACGATGAAAAGAACGATACAAGCGAATATCGTGCGAGCGACGTGCCTTCTTTTTGAAACCTTGGGGGAGCTACTATTTCGTACTGCCTGCCGGTCTTTGATGCTAAACTCAAATGAAGAACAAACTAATTAATATTCGAGGGTTCGTGACTATAGTGTTACGCGCGGTGAGCTTTTCTTACATGCTAGCGGAGCCTTGCTGCAAGAATCGGATTCTACGTGAACACTAATTTGGCCATGTGATCTACGCAAAGTAAACACATGCCTTCCAGATCATTTGCTACTTCTAAATGGATGGGCACACGGCATGATGGTTGGAGTTTGAAGGCAGAGATAAAGATTCACTGAATTCAGACCTCTTGGGCCCCTTGAACTTGTTGATTTCTTGTTCATCCATCATCGACGTATAGTATATGCTCATCTCTGTATATTCTCCGTAGGAATTTGAGGATGACGGGAGCTCATTAGTTTAAATCCCCAAGTAGTCAAAGTCAGGTGTGAGGGGGGTATTTAGGATCTGAAGCAGTAAGGGGAAAAGTCCGAATGGCCCGAGAAAGCTCATGGAAGGAAGCTTATCAGATAATACGAATGCTACGCAGGGATAGGAGCAGATTATGCGTCAGCGTTGCAGTCAGCTTGCACGTTGAAGCAACGCAGGTGGTATGAAAGCTTGTGATGATTGGACCCTCCCCCCCTGTCTTCAGCTCTCAGCTTCTACACCTTTATCTCTTAACGTGGAAGAATCCCGTCGGTCATTTGAATGTTCAGCCCTATAGAGACTTAGCTTCCATATTCCCACTGTTGTTATCTTGGGTGGTCATTACAGCAGCAGCAGCGATTGGATAGATCTCGGAGATTTGTGGCTGAATGGTTGTTGGGACCCTATCCTAGATGGATGGCTTAGGAAGGGGAACTAACTCCCCTTGACTGACTTTCCCCTTTCTTTCTTTCTTTCTTTATTCACGCGGTGAATGACTGGAAACAACGTTGACTTGTTCACTTTCCAATTTATGTTATTGACTTCTTGTCAAGGATCTTGACGCGTCGCGCGCAATTGAATTTGTTGACATCATCATCAGCTCCATCTTCCACACACTTGCACCACCACTGATCTGTTTGCGCTTCATCAGATGCAGCAGTAGTCTCTCGGTGTTACACTTCCATCTATCTATCTGCAAGCCACCATGCCGCTGCTGTCTTGTTCCGTTTCGTCGGCTTCATCATCAAGTCGCCACGTACTTCGCCGCCGCCACCGCCGCACCACTTGTTTCATCATCAACAATATCAACTTGTTCATCTCTCTCGTCGTATCCCTTATCCTTTTTGCAACAGTCAACCCAGCAGCAGCAGCAGCAACAGCAGCAGGGGAAACAAGTTCACCTTTGAGCTCACCACCCACGAAAACTACAACAACACTGCTGCTCACTACTACAGCGACGATAGCAGCCGGAACAGACGGCTACAAATACATTGGTTGTTACAATGAGACCACCGCCGCCCTCTCGGGAACAGGTGGTAGTGGAACTAGGGCGCTGTATGGCGGGATCAATGAGGTGTTGCCGGGGGTGATGACGGTGGAGAAATGTTTAGGGTTTTGTAAGGGTGGGATGGAAAATAAAGGGTATCGGTTTGCTGGGTTGGAGTATTCGAGGTGAGTGTTTCCATATTTTCTTTCTCTCTTTTTCGCAATCCTTCTACTTGGGGTAGGTAGGAAAAGGAAAACGCGAGCGTTTTGAGACCAAAAAAAAAAAAAAAAAAAAAAAGAAATAAAGAGAGAAAAAGAGGGGAGAGAATAAATAGTGTTTGAAAAGGAAAGAAGGAAGAGAGAAAGTTAACCAATCATGTCCCCCCTTTCACACCAATACAGAGAATGTTGGTGCGCCTCTCAACTCTTCTCTCTCTCCTCCAAAGTCGCCGATGCCGAGTGCAACTTGCCCTGTGACGGGGACGAGAGCCAAGTCTGTGGAGGAAATTTGAGGATCAGTGTATGTGTATCCTTTTCTTTTTAGTCTTGGGAGGTATAAGTGTGCTAAAGAGGAGAGTCGAACAGGTTTACGATCTGGAAGGTGATGTTGATTCTGTTGCTGCTGGTGGTAAGTCAACTAGACTTGTCTTGGAGCTGGTGTTGGTGGTCGGGGGAACGGTGTTTGCGCGGCTGTTATGGTGAAATGGTTTCTGTAAGTCGTTAGGTGGAGGAGAATAATATATTGATATGATGCACTTAACAGGAAAGGAACATGAGAATCAAGGATGGCATTATGTAAGTGCTGCCTTGGTGAAAATATCTTGTACTGTTAAACAGTAAATCCATCATCTCAAGCAAAGTCCAATAACCCGGGTATCATATCGAGAACGAAGCCTCCCAACTTATCTTGCGCTGTTCTATTTTGATCCATTACTCAGCCGTCAAATGCATATCAATAATCATGACATCGTTGCCCATACCCTACCATACCTACCCATCATTAGTCATTTGGAACTATCCTTCATCTTCCCGCACGTAGAGCAAGTCCACCACTGCTTCTCCATCCTCTGTCCGCAAAACGAGCACTGCCACGTCTCGTGGAGCAATTTACGGCGAGCGGCTTCGGCTTCGGCTTGAGCTTGGAGGATGGATTTTGCTTTGTCTTTGTCTTTGCTCGGTCCTGATCCTGAAACCGTTCGGGAGTTTGAATGTGACCTAGACCCATGAGAGCTTAATGACGGCCGTGTACGAATGCAGGGCGGGGATTTGGTCAGGTCGACCACCGAGCTGCTTGGACGCTTTCCAGCGGATCTAGAACTAGAATTGGATTTGGTGCCTGGGGTCTGCTTTCTGGGATCAGGGGCAGCGGTGGTGGAAGCTTGAGGTGGGCGTTCGGTACCGCAGGCGTCGCAACAGAGGAATGTGTCGGGGTTGTGGAGGGTGCAGATATTGCAGACCCAGCCTGTCGATGGTTCGTTGAATGGTTCTGCTGGGAGGGGTGCTGGAGGAGAAGAAGAAGAGACAGTAGGCCTAGTTGTTGGTTTAGTATGGTAAGGGATCGGCGGTGGTTTTGCAGACGAAGACGACGTTGCCAACCCCCCGCCCTTCTCTTTATTCTGTAGGAAACCCCCCTGACTCCCTGCCGGAAACTCCCTACTCGGCTCCACATAACCACTTCCAAACTTCTTCTTCTCATCCTCCTGCACCAGTTCCCACAGCGCCTGCGCAATCGCCGCCTCGTTCGCCTCATCCTCCTCTGCCTTGGAGCGAAAGCCATTCCTAGTCGCCTGCTCCTCAATCCTGCGAATTTCCTGCTCAGCCAGCCCTTCGTCGCCCGTATCCTTCACTCCACAGCCCTTTAAAGTCTTGTTCCTCCTCTCCACCGCATCAACAATCACCCTCCTTATATCCTCACCCGGCCTAGGCCTCGTACCTCCCAGCCTCTGTCCCGACCCGGCACTTGGTGTTGTTTGCACCTTTCTCTTTTCGGCCTGCTCCCTCGCCAACCGTCTTGCTTCATGCATCGGAATCTGTCCTCTGTTAGAAGAAGCACCCCCCAGCCGTCGTCCCTCTGATAAGAACCCCTCCCCTGTATAGCCCTTCATCGCCAAACCCTCATGTTCATCCCTCAGCTGATTCCACAGCGCATGGAACTTGCCGTCGTGCGGGCCGTGAACGATATGTGCTAGCTCGTGCAGCATCGTGTCTGCGACCTGCTCGATGGGCAGGAATAGGGACTTGTCGGAGGGGTAGCGAAGACGGAGAAGGATCTTGGCGCCGCGGTTGATGTTCAGTCCCAGGAGGTTGTCTTGCTCCGGGTAGAACTCGCCCAGCTCGCGGACGCGCCAGCCGCGGGCGCGCATAAGCGGTTTCACGAGGGAGGCGATCTTTTTGAGGAGGTGGAGGGCGGAGGAGGGCTGGGGAAGGTGGTGGAGGTGGGAGTAGGCGAGGACCAAGGGGTCTATTTCGGACATTTTGGTGGACTGTGAAGGAGGAAATGTTGTGTGAGCCTTGCTCTGAGTGATGGAGTATGTATGGTAAGTGGTCAGTCAGTTCACGTTGTTGAGTTCTTGTCTCAGCTTGCGCTGGGGGTGGAATGGCGGGGTGGGTTGGGTGATTTCCAAGTGCTAGGTATTCCGCGTTTGCGATTAAAACCAGTCATGGAAGTAGGTGTCCAGGGAAACATGCAGAAGGGCCGGATACTAGTATCCTTCAGTTCGTTCCTTTGGTAAGCAGCAAATCCGAAAAGCATAACGCAGAGAAGAAGTGCGTCAGCTGGGTTGCCTGTAGTGGGATTTGCAGAGGCAGTGGCGTTGTTGGTGAATGTATGCTGCTGTTAGTGCTTACAAGAAATAGAGCTTGTACCTGCATCAAAGCGCATTCAGAGGAGGCATTTTCTGTGGGATGCGTACAGTGGTCTTCTTTCCTAGCGTGAGCCCCATATTGGCTGCGACAAGTGCCGAACAACAACCCGAAAATAATTTGCAGGCTCAAGGGTTGCCGAGTTTGACGACATTGATTTAACCCCAACCGCAATGACAAGAGCATCACCAGGCAACTCCATTCTTTCAGACCATACTACCGAGCGTGCTCACCGGTCTTGTTTATACCTAGGCCTTATCCCCTCGGAAATGATTCTTCCATCTGCCAAGTGTGCACAATTTCAGTCCACAAATGGCCAAAAGGCGAGGCCCCTGTCATGCCGAGACTCGGGACAAGATGATTCGGGGTGTCCGATATTGGCCTTGTGTGACCAGAAACTGTTCATCTGTCTGGATGAATGAGAGTAGCGTCCAACCGAAGAGGAAGCAGAGCAAACGTGTGCTTCTTCAAGTCGGAGGCCTCAACCCAACAAGACCCAAAGATCATCGAAACAAATCTTGATCTGACCATTTCAAAGCCGATCTTGAATGAAAAAAAAAAAAAAAAAAAAA
>NW_009799179.1:1369792-1463416 GCF_000213175.1 Neurospora tetrasperma FGSC 2508
TCAACCCAACAAGACCCAAAGATCATCGAAACAAATCTTGATCTGACCATTTCAAAGCCGATCTTGAATGAAAAAAANAAAACACATCATTCGGGGCGGCGCCAAAGGGGGACTTTGGGGAGATCATGTGCCGCAGCGAATGAAGGACGACGACCCCGAGCTTGTCTGCGTTAAGCTCTCGGAAGCGCCGTTTCAGGTTTTCGGAGCTTCAATCTGCTTCCCAAGATGGGAACAGTGGCACCCCAGCACCACCGGACCCCGATTTGCTGATCAACGGTCGCCGCTGCGGTAGGCTGTCATCGGTGGGCGATGCGGTTGGCTCGTTTGGCAGTTCGGCGTGAGGCTGTCCCCGCAAGTCGGCAACGCCACTCCCGTCCTGGTTGGTGGGTGGTGGCCGGTGGTACGTACATACATAGTACAGGGCAGTACATTTTTAGTGCTATGTACCATGTAGTGTGCCATGCTCCATTGTTTCAGGGGCATTGATCCCTTGGTTTTTGTTCCTTTCCCTTTCGATGGCCTTTCCTCCCCCTGCATAGTGTAGGGTACACCACATATGTATGTTGTCAAGGGGTACGTCAAGCGAGCGCTACTCTGGCTATGGAGCTCCCAATACCGATCGTTACCCCCAATGATACCTGCCCACTGAATCAAAATTGCGATGGTCAACCACATGTTAGCTTCCGAAACACGCTGCCCATGGGTTGGCCCACCTGTCACTTTGCTATCTGGATGCCGTCAGATTCGGCCTCGGATACAGGCACTGATAGGGTTGTTTGTTTCCGAGGGTACCAAGTCGATACTCATCAAAGGTGGAGGCGAGGAGCCGAGCAAACAAAGAGGCCATCAGGCCGGCCAGTTGGTTGTCATGGTTTCAAAAAACACTCCAGAGCTGGTAAACTGCTCGGTTGATGCCAAGCTCGCAATCGGCTGGGGATCGTCACCAGAAGATTGCTTGCCCCTGGGAGGACCGAGGCGAGCAACGGAGGACGACCAGATGAACATGGGACGACACAAGGGTTTGCCTAGTCCCATCATTGTTTCCTAGGTAGGTGGTCCTCCTTTTTTTCCCTTTCGACCAAGATACGTCCGCACCGCCCCAATGTTTCAACGACGGCTTCCTATCACCTTCTCTTCTTCTTCTTCCACCTTCTTCCTTTTCTTCTACCGGCCAGTCTCCTCTTGACGAAAACACCGGCCTGACTCGTCCTCCCTCACTCTCTTTTCACTTTCGACTAGTCGTCGAACCTTACGCTCCTTTAACCAACAAAGCCCGAGAACCGCCGCAAACGTCCGCGGTCGCCCTTCTCGGCCCACACTCGTTTTAACGGTTTAGCACCTTCGTCACCTATCCTGTCTTTCTTGTCACGATGAAGTTCCCCATCGTCGCCGTTGCGGCTTCTGTTCTCTCAACTGCTGGTCTGGTTGCAGGTGACCCTCATGTCATCCAGGTTCGCGCCGAGGACCTTCAGGTCCGCAAACATGGCGGTCACAGTTTCAAGATTTCCCAGATTTTCAACCAAAAATACCAACACAAGGTTAAGGGCAAGGGCATCAGAGATGTCGCCAAGGTCTACACAAAGTTCAACATGAAATTCCCCGACCACCTTCGCGAGGCCCTCGTCCGCGTCTTTGGCGACCTGGGCGTCAAGATCCCTGGCAACCTCCAGGCCTTGAACGACGGCTCTTTCTCAGCTGGTTCCCAGGGTACGTATTCCTTTGTTTTGGGACCATCTCTGCGCTCCATTTACTGACCTCCCTTACAGGTGAGGTTGATGCTACGCCTGTCCAATTCGATGTTCAGTATCTCGCTCCCGTCCAGATCGGCTCCCCGCCGCAGACGGTCATGATGAACTTCGACACCGGCTCTTCCGATCTCTGGGTCTTCAGCTCCGAGACCCCTGCCAAGCAGCGCAATGGCCAGAAGATCTACAACATGACCCAGAGTACCACCGCCGAGCTCGTCGACGGTCATGTTTGGAGGATCTCGTACGGTGACGGCAGCAGCTCGTCCGGAAATGTCTACACTGACAAGGTTAGCATTGGCGGCGTCGAGGTGGACAAGCAGGCTGTTGAGATTGCCACCGATGTGTCCGACTCTTTCACCAATGACGCTGCCTCCTCCGGTCTCGTCGGTCTCGCCTTTGACTCCATCAACCAGGTCAAGCCCCGCAAGCAAAAGACCTTCTTCGGCAATGCGATCGACGACCTAGCCATGCCGCTGTTCAGTGCCAATCTCAATAAGGCTGAGCCTGGCAACTACAACTTTGGCTTCCTCGACCAGGAGGAATTTGTCGGTCCCATTAGCTTCGTCGACGTTAATGCTACCCGCGGTTTCTGGGAGTTCGAGGCCAGCGGCTATACCCTTCCCGCCTCCAACTTTACCGAGTTCAACAACAAGACCGGTGTTTTCCAGTCCCTGACCCACACCGCCATTGCCGACACCGGCACCACCCTCCTCATGCTCCCCCAGCCCATCGTCGAGGATTACTACGGTCAGGTCGCCAAGGCCCGCAGCGACAATGCTTATGGTGGTTATGTATTCCCCTGCAATGCCGACCTCCCGGACCTCATCCTCCACATTGGCTCCTACAAGGCTCGCCTCACCGGTGATCTCATCAAGTACGCTCCCGCCGACACCGATGACTTTGCGACGGCCAAGTGGTGCTACGGTGGCCTCCAGAGCGCCCAGGGCTTCCCCTTTTCCATTTACGGAGACATCTTCTTCAAGGCCCAATTTGTTGTGTTCCAGGGTGGTGTGATCGATAAGGATGACTGGTCCAAGGGCGCCAAGTTGGGCTTTGCTGCCAAGCCTGGCACTCAGCTTCCTCAGGAGACGGAGACACCCGCGGTACCGGACGTTCTGCCCATCAACAACGCTACCAGCCCGGTTGGAAGCGGCCACAGACGCACTGGCGGTGGTTCTTGTCGTGCTCGCGTTAAATAAGTCATAAACCTTGTTACTCTGGCAGGTGATGTGAGAGAAAAATAGGTCCGGAACACTCGCTGGGTCTGGTTTGGTGTAAGCGTGTCCGGACCACTCTTCACATCACCTCTCTAGTTAGAGTCTTGGTTTTGATGCTTGAGTCGGCATGCTTTTTTTTCGAGTTTGCGATTGATAATATTTGAGGAGCAATCCGGCAAACAAAACTACACGTAGTACACATTGAGATGAGACTGCGTACGATGTACATATCATTACCTGCCAAGCGTCTTTGCGTTGCATAGCGGGTTAATCTTATTCGGTTTTATTCTTGATGTGTTTTATAGTCAATTTACCAACGTCAATGCATCAATCAGCCTATGCTTAAATTCCTTTGATACCCAGACACAACGAAACGGCTAGGAACTCACAAGGATTTCCTACTCATCTGAATTCCTCCAAGGTCGTGTACACGTACGGAGGGTGTTGCCGAAACTGGTAGTGTTGAAAGCAAAAAAGGGGGTACCGTATCCAGCGCAGTTCCTTACATAACCCTAACCCCTGATTTGCAGCTACGTAGAATAACCCGTCCGAGCGAAGACATCCACGCGCCTTCAACCCTGGAATATTCCACACGCGTTTCCCATGAGGGCGACCTTCCATCAAACTTACATCAATCGATGAGCCAACTCGCAACAATCACAGGATACTGCTCACACGGAGCATTGCGTTTTATTTTCCCTCTACATATTCAGAGAGTATCAATACGATCCCTACCTCTTTAGACGGACTTTTGGTGCAACTCTATGCCGCAATCGATATTGTGCCCCGCATCACACACATAGTCGCCGTCGCAAACCGTTCGCAAGGGCGTCCGTCATTGGCGCACAACAGCGCACATTTCACTTCTCACTCACTCTGATCACAATACCTCAGTCACCCAGCGACATCAACAAATTTAGCAATCACACAACCCAACAAGACATCTACACCTCCTAGCTATTTCGACCATCCCATTTGCAGAATAACAAACAGCAACCCAACCATTGAACTCCACCTCCCTCTTACTTCACCTTTTCTCCCAAAACACTCGGGAATAAACCAGTCAAAAAAAGAAAAAAAGGACAAAAAAAAAAAAAAAAAAAAAAAGACAAGATGCTCCGCCGCCCCTTAACAGTCCTAAACATCACGGCCGAAGACATAGCGTCGTATGAAGACCGAGCTCTTGAGCGCCAAAAAGCCCGCGAGATGGCTGCTCGCACACAAGCCCGTCAGGATGCCATGAGACGGGGTCACGGCCACAGTCATGGTCACGCGCAACCACTTCAGCAACAACAACAACAACAACAACAACAACAACAACCCAGTGCAGGAGCGAGGATCTTTGGAAGGGAACATCCCGGTGTTGGGAATGTTGGGGCAAGTGGTGGGTTAGGCTTTGGTACAGGTGGTGGCGGCGGTGGTGGTGCAAGGATAAGCGAACAGTATATGGGTATGGGTAATGATGAAGAAGAGAGTGAAGAAGAAGAAGAAGAAGATGATGCCGGTGACGAAAGCTATTATGCGCAGCGCCATGCGCAGAGACAGGCGAGGATGATGGAGCAGCAGCGGGAGGCGGCGCAGAGACAGGCGGCGCAGAGACTTGCGCAGCAACAGCAACAGCAACAGCAACAACAGCAAAGTCAGGTTCAGGTGGAAGAGAGGACGACGGCCACAGCACAGACCTCCACTACCACTACGGCCGGTCGAAGGGGTGATACTACCGGTACTAGAGCACCACCAGCCACAACAGCTGCTGCTGGAGGGAGACAACCACGCGGCCATCAATCACGCGCGGCAGTCACACCCACTGGACCAACGACGACAGTAACGGCAGTGGAAACTCCATCTGCCATGCCAGGAGGAGGAGGAGGAGGAGGGGGAAGAGGAAGAAGAGGACTGCGCGGGGGCACAACAACAACAACGGGAACACGTGCAGGACAACAACAAACCCCGGCTGCCACAGGACAACACGACGGCGCCCAAGAAGAAGAAGCAAGAGATGAAACAGAAGGAGAAGAAGAAGAAACCCAACGACTCGACCAAAGAGGAGGAGGATACGGTGGTTATGCCGGGGAAATGGACCTTGACATCAACACGCACATTCCCTTTATTTCCTCCTCCGATGACAACAACAACATGGAAGGAATGGAAATGCTTCTCCCACCCGGTTACCACCTGCACGGCGGCTACGGTCTGCAAGTTGAAAGCCATGAGATCCAGTTCCATACTCCCCCCGTCGCAGCGCAGTCTGGGAACCAGGTGATTGCTACGCCGCCACCGCCGCCGCCGCTGGCGGTGAATCAACCTCATCAACATCAACAACAACAACGTGCCCCCCACCCTCAAGCTTCTTCTCAGTCCCAACACAGTCACCAAACAACACACCATAACCATAACCAACAACCGCAACCGCAACCCCCTCATCAAAACACCCGCCGCCGCCTCTCCCAATCCCAAAACATCCCCCCTCCGATTCCACCCACTCCAGTTCCCCGCACAACCACCACAACAACAACCCCCGCCCAGCGCGTCGCGGCCCAACAAGCCCACCAACGTGCCGCCGCTCAACAAGCCTCGGCCCTCCGTGCCCAAAGAAGGAGAATGGCCATGGAAGCGGATGAGCAAGAGGGGCTGTACGCTCGCTTGACCAGGGAACATCCTTCTTTGTCCGTGTCATCCACTACGACGGCTGTGCCTGCTGCCCAGGGCTCTTCCGGTGTGGTTACTACGCCTGAGGGACAGGTGGGTAATGCCGGTGGTGGTGCTGCTGCTGCTGGTGGAGCGAGGACTGCTGCGGCTCAGGGGAGACGGAGAGGCTAGAATGGTTGGTCACAAAATAGTTCAGGTTGGGGAGGGAGGGAGGGAGGGAGGGATGGATGGATGGTTGGATGGTTGGTTGAATGAGGTCGTCTATAGTGCTGGTCTGATCCGGAATACCTAAAATAAATGATTTCAGCGAACACCGTCATAACAGTCCTTAGATGTGGTGATTAGCAGCGTTAAATTTCATCACCTTGCTTCTTGCGCCTATCCCTCTCTACCTACAACACCGCTTGCTTTTCGTCCGCACCCAAACATTTATCTCCGCTGAATCTGTCCGTCCATTGCCATGTTTCTTCGGAAATGCTCACATGGACGCAAGCAACAGAGGCAATAAAGCTGTTTGTTCTAGCAAAGAACCCCGTTGATATCATGCCTTAACCTGTACATAAACCCTGTCCATCCTTTTTATGCCCCAGGTCTGATGTCCATTTTCTAAAAGGAAGTGATTCCGCTTTCTGGTGAAAAGATATTTATTTCATTCCCACCCCATTCCCTTTACTTATTAGATGCTTTGCAATTCTTCGTTTTGTTCTTCCTGCAGCTTGCCCAGATTTTCCTCCGTCAACGCCTCTCCTTCCCTCCGCTCTATCGAGGCCGGACTTGTCGTCATATCTGCCACGCTCGGTTGTGATGGGTAATGCGAACTGGCATCAAGAAGCTGTTCAACTTGACCAAGCCCTGTCTGCTCACCAGGGTCTCCTGTTGGTTTTGTCGCGTCTGGCACGCCGTGTCCAGAACCTGACCCTGACGAAAAGTATCCCGCCGTCGGAGACTGCTCAACCTCAGCACCACCCCCTGGAGACATCCCCTCTGCAACTCGGCCAGGACCCATAGGCGTAGCAAGATTCGACCCTTCATGATCATCAACGTTGTCATACGCATTCAAGTCCAATTCAGACGGCTCTTCATTCAGCCCAACAGCAGGAATACCAGCACTCTGACAATGCTCACCAGACTCTGTGCATTGCGATGTAATCGGCGAGAGTTCTTCCCTTTTGGTAGTGCACCACCTCAGCAACATCCTTTCGAGCGTTGTCCTTTTGACAGGTTTGGACAGGTAATCATCCATGCCCGCCCTCTTGCATTTTTCCCTGTCGCCTTGGATTGCCGAGGCGGTCATGGCCACGATCGGCACATCTCTCACGTAGCTTCTGTACGGGGCGTGGTGCCGGAGGAGGTGGGTGCACAGGTACCCATCAATCAGAGGCATTTGTACGTCCATCAGAATGATGTCCGGTTTCCGTTTCTTGCCAGTGCTGGCTTTAGAAAGGTATTCGAGAGCTTCCTTGCCGTTCCAGGCGGCCGCGACTTGGAAGCCTAGTTTTCTGATCGTCCTGATGGCGATTTGTTGGTTGATCTCGTTGTCTTCGACTACCAGGATAAAGATCTTGCTGCGGTCCGGCATGGAGAGCTCCTCTTGCGAGGTGGTGGGGGAGAGGCTTGTCGAGGATTGTCTCCATGCCGACCTTTGCTCGCCGCTCAGCGCACCTGACTCCTGGTCAGCCGGAGCCGGGCAGTTACAAGACACGCTTGTCTCGCTCTGTAATCTGTCAGATAGCGGGCCGGTAATCGACTGTGCTTTTTGTGGCTTTTTGAATGGGATCCAGAACGTGGCTGTAGTTCCTTCGTCCTTTTTGGATGCGAGCGCCATGCGCCCTTTCATCAGTTCTAGCAAGTTCTTGGAAATGGTCAACCCTAGACCGGTACCCCCAAATTTCCGCGCTGTCGAGGGATCTCCCTGACTGAAAGGCTGGAAGAGCCGTTTGAGCACTTCTTCTTCAATACCAATGCCCGTGTCCTGAATCACGAACTTGACCTCAATAGTATCGTCCGTTTCCTGTTCGACAGAGACATGTAGCTTAACGTGACCCTCATGTGTGAACTTGATGCTGTTCGTGGCCAGGTTCGTGATGATTTGCCGCACACGTCCAGGGTCTCCCATAACCACGAGATCAATCCCAATATCTGAACAAATCTCGTAGTTAAAGGCTAAGCTTTTCCGCTCAGCGGTGAAGCTAAGCATCTTGCCGACCTCCTGAATAACAACGGCTAATGAAAACTGTACTTCTTCGATATCCAGTCGCCCAGACTCAATCTTTGAGAAGTCAAGAATGTCGTTGATTACAGTCAGAAGTGCGTTCGCGGAACGGAAAATATTCTCCGTTAGCTCTCGTTGCTCAGCATCAAGCTCAACATCAAGCAATAATTCCGCCATTCCGATCACACCGGTAATGGGTGTCCGAATCTCATGAGACATCTAGAACGATTAGTTCGGAAGCAATGTGGGAAGTGAGCTGATAAACTCACATTGGCCAAAAACTGGCTCTTGAGCCGGCTTGCTTCCTTTGCGGCTGCTTCATTGGCTAGAAGTTGTCTCTTCTCCAGTGCTTGAGCCTCAATGTCCCTTTCGCGATCCTTTAATTCGGTTACGTCCATTATAAAGCCCATGACGCCTTCGATGAAATCCTCTGTTGAGTTTCCGGTAAGAGGATCTCTCCTGAGAATGGGCTGAAAACCGGTGCGGTACCATCTGCCTGCTGAGTCTGTCGTTAGACTCTTCAAAACACTCAAATGCTTAGATCTGTGATGGTACTTACCAAACTTGTGGTCCTGCAGTTCCACCGGTGACTTTCCGCCAAGTATGGACTCAAGAGGCTGCAGAAAAGCAGGCGTTTGGCCATCCGGTAATTGTTGGTTGATGTTGTTGAAAACTTCGTAAACATCCTTCCCGATAAACCAAGAGGAGCTGCCACACTCCGGCGAGAGAGCATCCCATATTAACGATCCCTCCAGCAAGGTAACCTTTCGATTGGGGTCAACAGCGAACATGGTCATGCGTGAGTGAGCAATGACGCTACGTAGCTGTTGTCTTGTCCGCTTGGCTTCGAGCTTTGCTTCCATAGTTTCGTGCACATCAGTGCAGGTTCCTATGACAGTGGTTAGACACGATGCGTTTTGAGACAACAGAATGCCACTTACCAAACCACTTTTCAATTTCCCCTGTTTGTTTGTTCTTCAGAGGCAGCGCACGGCCAAGGAACCATCTCCACTCGCCATCTTTGCTGCGGCACCGGTACTCTATCACATATGGCTCGCCGGTTCGAGTTGAATTTTGCCATCGCTTGTCAGCCTCGGCCAAGTCATCGGGATGGAACGCCGTTCTCCAGCCTCCGCCTAGCGAAGCTTCTACGCTCAGACCTGTGTAGCTGTACCACCTGCTATTGTAAAAGTCATGTGCGCCGTCTGGTCCCGCAGTCCACACGAGCTGAGGCATGGTCTCGCATATCAATCTGAACCTTTCCTCGTCTGCTGCTTTGATCTGACTGATTTCATGCTCGATTCGCGTGATGTCCCTGCATGTTATCACACCCGCCAGAAGTTCGCCTGTGATCTCATCTCGAATCACTGCTCCCTCAACGTCGAATATTAGCCGCTCGCCGTCTGGACCCAGCATGCCGACTCTGAAGCTTTCAAAGGGCGTTTCACTTTTGATCATAAGAGATATTGGGTATTCATCGGTCTCCAGCTGTCTGCTGAAATCATCTGTCCACATTCTCCACTGTGACAAGAGGTTGAAACCTTCGTGGGGAGCGCCTTGCACAGGGTCTGGATAGGAGAGGCGCCGGGCAGGTTTGTTGGGAAGGATCACACTCCCGTCCTTCCACATGGCGATGATTGGCGTTTGTGTCTTATCCAGAAGGGCATCTTTCATGACAGTGATCTTTTGGAGCATGGAAGGAGCACTGGTGATGGAAGAGTGAGACGGAGGTCCAAGCGGAGGGAAAGGACTGGAAGACATGGCGACCGCAGAAGGACTTAGGGGAAAGGACGGAGAGCGAGAACGCGAATCACGACTTGATGTCAAAGAGGGAGGGTCGTTTATGCTATAAGGGTACTTTTTTTCAGCAGCATCCAAAACGTCACGCCTTCCAGCCAGCTTCTTGGCACCAACCGGGGGAACATACTTGGAATCGGTGTTGGTGAAAGTGAGGGTAAAAAAGGTTTGCTGCGGGCTCAACTGCCAGACCGAAATGATCATCTTGGCCTGTGCGTGGAATGTAGAACTTTCTGACCGGGCGCGGGTATGATATGTTGACCGGGCGATATCTCTCTTGACTATGACCACATCCACAACAGCGTTTGGTGATGGGCGGCAGGTTGTGTTGCCTGCATCCCCGTCACACACGCCATCTCCTGGTTGAGCCGATGTCGATCTAGACCGCGGTGAAGAAGTGGAAGCCGATGGAGGGAGCTCTGCTTGGCGTGGCGTAGCGTCTCCGTCGGGATCAGTTTGCAAAACAGACTTCAAGATTTCTTTTCCCCCGCTGTTTCCAACTCCCATCTCGAGGGCAATCTGGTCCAAAAAGTGCTCCCATGCAATCCAAACCGGCATGCCATCCTGGATAAGATCGATACCAACTTGAGACAGAGTCTGGCCACGGAGTTGGTCCATTGTCGAAGACAGATCATCCCCCTCTCCCGTCGCATCTGACGGCATTCCCAGTAGCCTTCCCATGGACTCATTAGCCAGTACCACTGTTTTGAGGCTATCCAAGACCAGGATTGGAACGGGTAGAAATTGCATGGCCGAAAAGGCAAGCTGGCCCGGAGTTATGAAGGGCATTGTGAGGCGCAAAGGGCTCGACGACTGACTTCGGCGTACTTGAGGAGTCATGGAAGGCGGGCCTCGCCAGAGGCGCTCCGAGTTCCCCTGGGACAAGGTTGTCCTGTCATCTATTAAACTTTCCGACGGAGGTTCGGGATGAGACACGGAGTTCCCCTCCGGTAGTGCTGATGGCATGTCGGGGTCCTGTGGGAGTTGCGTCTCTTGGCGGGCGGACCGGGGCTCGTCCTGCAAGACAGGGTTGTCATTGTCGTCTGGGGAGGATCGAAGACCGGGGCCCATGTCGTCGTCCCGTAATTGGGTCGTACGAGATCCTGTTGGTCTGCGGAACTCGTAAATCGGCAGGGCTTGTTCGATCGCAGAAGCGTGTTGGATACTTGTCGACCTGGGAAGCTCGGAAAGGACGAAAGAAAGGCTAAAAGTTAAAGGACGGCAAGGACCTCTGATGCTATGACTGAAGAAGTCGAACCTTGAGCATGGCGTCCGTGGCTCGAATATCGGTCGGAAAGTGGCTGTTGAGGATGTGACCGAGGTGGTTGATCAACCGGGCGGGTGGTAACCACTGGGGCAAGGGAACTGGAATGCGGAGAGGAAGCGTCGGGCGTAGCCGATCCTTTGGCTGGATGTTTCAACGAGGGAGAAACGAAGCCGGCGAAGCCCAATGGTAACAATTTCCGTATGTAGTATCAATGCAGAAAGTGATCAATCCTTTTTTGTCGGTCCGAGATTAAAATAGGTACTATAGGCTTAGTTGGCCTTGTGTCGTTGGCTGTCTTGAGAATCGCGAGGCTTTTTTGGGGGGGTTGAAGCAAGCTGTTCCGTGGTTGTACGCCGCGGTAGTTGTCGGTCAAACTACAAGTAAATCCCAAGAGATGGTGGTGTATGCGCAGTGTTGAAGATAGTAGCGGATGCTGGAGGTTGGAAATCAATGGGACGGGAGTCGACGAGGAAGTGGTGGGAAGAAAGAAACGATGGAAGAAGTCAATGAAGTGGAAGAATGAAGTGGAACTATAAGGCCGAGACTTTTCGCTACTTCTCGGTCACCGGTTCAGAGTAAAGTAGCTAAGTACTAGTCAAGTTGAGATTGCCAGGCCCATGGGAGAAGTGGAAGTGGAAGTGGGACTGAAGCGGAAAGAACAAAACGGGAGCGGGCAAGCAGCTGGAGAATGAGCGGAGGTGCAGGAGCGAGCAGAGCAAACTAAAACCAGACGCAGCCGCAGCGAAGAGGGAAAGCACTCTATGTACATGGATTGGCCCTACGACTAGGGCAAGGCAACCTAACCGAGCGAGGCCCTACCGGCAAGTACTAACCTGAGGTAGGTCTGGGCCAGGTCGCAGATCTCCCAAGTGACAGGAAGGAAGAACTGCGAACTGCAGCGGGCTCCACCACACGGAGAATGGAGGCAGGTGCGGTTGAGCTTGTAGAGGTAAGGCAGCTGCAAAAGTCGTGACTTTGCGGTGCGTGCAAGAGGTAAACGAGTCTTGCTGGGGCCGGCTGGGAGGATTGAGTGGGTGGAAAAGGGGACTTGTGACAGGTAACCGTCTTCATTTCCCAATCCGATCAAAGAAAGAACTTTCTAAGAAAGGATAAACCTCCTCAGGTCGTTATGTTTCGAACGAGTCCCATCATTCCGTTAAGTATCGACAAGCATGGCAGGCCGTTATAATCGGATACCTTGTTCAACAACTTTCACGTACTTTGCCGTTGGCCCATGTCGGTGATTGTTGCAAGACTAGCCGTCTTGTCATTATGAATTCGGCGTGTCAAGACCAGGACAGCACTTTCAGTACACATGCGCATAACGATGAAGACTTGGAGAGGGTAAAGGCGTGACGGGGCGGCGGACAGACCACAGCAGCGCACTTCATTCGCCATGCTTTCGTGGTCGTCTCTACGCCTCACTAGGTCTGCGAGAGCACTTCAGGTTGCTTGCAGCTGAGTGGTTTGATGCGTCGACGCGTACAAGCGCGGAGAGATCGGACTGTAACCTCGACCATATCAATGTAGCGGTCGAGTGGCGACAAAAAAAAAAACACCAGTGAGGTCTTGTTGCGCTCGATTTGAAGCCATCACGAAGCCCATCACGGGGCCTAAAAAGCCTTCTTTTCTGGGATATGGAAGAGAGGAGAATACCGAGGGTTACTAAGTGGGAACAAGGCCGGGACACGTCCAACATATCGAGTGCGCCGTAAAAGCTTTGGTTTCGCTTGTCGTTGTCTGGAATTCCGGGGGAGGACCCTGTTGGAGTGAGGATCGCAAGCCCATAGCCCGGTCTAGACCTCAGGGTCCAAGGCGGTTCAAGGCGGCCCAATCGAGCCCAGACTTTGTCACCGGTTCGTGAGTTGTGGCCTTGTGGGTGTGCATCTCGATTCGTTTGGCGCTTCAGCCGTATCGTGAGAAGAATCGACCAACAAGCGCTCCCGTCTTGTGTACCGCACACTTCCGTCCCTTCCGGCGTGTTTGTGTAACCACAGCTTGGGAAATGCCGTCTTAAGGGAGAGTTGTCGTTGTCTTGGGAGCCAGTACAATCCAATCCCTCGGACAGAACCAACATGGGATCTGGGCACAAGGTGCGACCCATTGTCTTAGTGTTCCACTCGTATCAAGTTTTTTTCTCGAGCTAGATAGGTATTAATGACCATATGCTTCTTTCAAAGATGAAAAAAGGAAGAAGAAGACGAAGAAGAAGAAGAAGAAGAAGGACTTCGCAAGGTTGGAGGGACGTGCGTGCCTGAACGATGCCTGTTTGGGTAGGTAGGCAGAACGCAGTCAACCTACCAGTTGGCGGGTAGCTGTCAAGGGCTGACAGCAACCCCGCCTTTTAATCATCACATCTCTTCCTCAGCAGCTTGAACCTTCCGCTTCCCGTCATTTCTGCGTTCCTCTTGATGCACTAAGATGGGACAATCTGGTGTTCTGGTTGAATTATCTTCAATTCCATCAGTCCCATTTACTATGTCGGAAGTACAGCAGGCATTGTGCACATCTCAGGTCTCAGAAATCAGAGACAGGCACTGCGACTAGTAAAGTGACCATCCGACATGCCATGCATAGTAGTGTGACGGCCAAACATGAGAAATTGATTCACGGCAAACTGCAACCGCCCACCACCTACTCGCAAAGAGATTGAGCGCAAACAAGTTGACATGGTTTCTTTGCCTCAACCCTTTGTCGCTGCGGCAAATGCCTTAGCAGATAAACAACAGGGGAAAATGAGATGTAGGCTCTAAAGAAGACCGCGACGGCCAGTGATCAGCATCAACACATCCGGTCCGTGTCCGAATGTGGATCTACCGGCTCCGATAGCTCCTCCCAACAAACCCTCCGGGCATGTGAATCAGGCCTCGGACCTGACTCGGCAGGTCTCCGATTCGGAGGCTCTCACACACCCCACTCCGTATCACTGCCCTGATGTCCCGTCTTCCACTTCCTGCTAGACGGGGCGGACGCAGCACCCCCACATGGTTCCCGACAAGCACCGCTCAACCTTCGAGTCTTCCCACTTCCACGTCGCCCCGTTCACGTGGGGGGTCACGTCGTCAGGCACCCTTTCAACTCCCGAAGCTATCCCCGAATCAACCAGAGAAACGCGGGAACCCCCAGTCGTCGTATCAAGGTTGAGCCTCAAAGTAGAGGGATTTGTAAGACAGATGCCGAAAGTCACCTCCGCTTCGCCTAGATCCCACTGAGGACCCCACACATGGATTGGCCAAAGGGTTGCCAAGGCCCATGGGGGGGTGGTTGTGGTGCTTCGCGACAGCTACGGGAGGTATTGTACGCTCTGGTTGGTGGATAGCTGATTAATTCATCCCCTTGGTCGTCGTCCAGTCATCGGCGCTGTTATTGTCAGTGTCGCCGTATCATTGACCCTTGCATATCAGATCTGGGGCCGAGACAGACTTGTAACCACCACATGGAATATCCGGGGAACCAGGCCTGACAGCTTGGGGATTCAAAGGAGCGCGTCAGAAGAAAGATACGGACCAAACTGTTGGTGACAGCCTCACTCGTCAATGTCACCACCATCCATCATGGTGAACATCAATCAAGACCAATCAAAACACCGCTATCGGACTTGCAAACTTTAGCCGGGATGTCCTGCCTCAGCCGGTAGCCTATAGTTCACCGGCTCATCACTGCTACACTACCCACTCCCCGGCTTTCGCTTGGTGCTGCGGGGATGTGGGCAACCAAGATCTTCATCAGTCCCACTCATTCCGTCCTCGGGATCCGCTACGACGTACTGTGTAAATGCCATGTTTGAAGAACTCTTCATTCCTACGCACACTGGCCGAGGTCTCGCTATGTACTCCTCGTTTTCCTTGATCAATATCTGTTTCTTACCTAGTCGTCTGCACTTGCTTAGTTGAACCTTTTCCCCAGCTCTAGATACCCCGGATTGTACTGGCAATCCCCTTGCTTTTCTTCAACAACCGACACCATGGCCGAAACTTATACCGTGCCCTTCTTCATCAACGGCGAGGAAGTCCGCACGTCCAGGACTTTTGATGTCACGTCCCCAGCAACCCAAAAGGTTGTGCACAAGTGCAGCAGCGCTACGGATACCGAGGTTCAGGCTGCCGTGAAGGCCGCGGCACAAGCTTTCAAGACATGGAGGAAATCACACCCTAACCAGCGTCGTGACCTTTTCCACAAGGCGGCCGAGATCTTGGAGAAGAGAAAGGAGGAGTTGGGCCAGTACGTGATGGACGAGACGGGTGCTCCACGCCAATGGGCCGACTTCAACATTCAGGTTGCCAAGGACTTGTTGATGGATGTGGCCGGGAGATGCAACACGTTGGAAGGGTCGTTCCCCGTAGTCAACGACCCCGAATCGGGGGCCCTCGTCTTGCAGGAGCCCTATGGCGTTATCCTCGCCGTCGCCCCTTGGTGAGTCCAGCTTTAGGCGGCGGCCAAGAGAGATGGTATTCCACTAACACCTTGCAAGGAACGCCCCCTACATTCTTGGTATCCGCTCCATCCTCTACCCCATTGCCGCCGGCAACACCGCCATCTTCAAGGCCACCGAGCTCTGCCCACGCACCATGTGGGGCCTCTGCTCCGTCTTCCACGAAGCCGGCCTCCCCAAAGGCGTCCTCAACATGCTCGTCCACGAGCCCGCCAACGCCCCCGCCATCACCAGCTCGCTCATCTCCAACCCGCAGATCAAGAAGGTCAACTTCACCGGCAGCACTGCCGTCGGCCGCATCATCGGCCGCCTGGCCGGCGAGAACCTCAAGCCCGTGCTGCTCGAGCTAGGCGGCAAGGCCTCGGCCATCGTCTGGGAGGACGCCGAGCTCGACAACGCCGCGACCCAGTGCGCTCTGGGCGCCTTCCTCAACTCGGGCCAGATCTGCATGTCCACCGAGCGTATCCTGGTGCACAAGTCCGTCCGCGCCGAATTCGAGAAGAAGCTCGTCCGCGCCGTCGAAAACATCTTTGGGCCCCCGACGCCCGCACCGGTCCTCATCAACTCCCTCGCGGTCGCCAAGAACAAGAAGCTCCTTGAGGATGCCTTGTCCAAGGGCGCCAAGCTGCTGTACGGCAACCCTGACGCCCAAGAAGAGACCACAACGCGCATGCGCCCGGTCATTGTAAGTGGAATTACCACCGACATGGACATCTACAAGACCGAGAGCTTTGGGCCCACGGTGGCCGTGTATGAGATCGAGACCGAGGAGGAGGCGCTAAGGATCGCCAACGATACCGAATACGGATTGACGAGCGCCGTGTTTACGGAGGACTTGAGAAGGGGATTGCGCATGGCCAAGGAGATCGAGACGGGCGCGGTGCACATTAATAGCATGACGGTGCATGATGAGGCAACGCTGCCCCACGGTGGCGCGAAGGAGAGCGGATATGGGAGGTTTAATACCAACCGGGGGTTGGCGGAGTGGGTTAAGAGTAAGACTGTTACTTTCAAGTTTTGAGTTCGAGTTTGCGAAGTAGGGGCTGGGTAGATGAGGGGGGAAGAAAAGGGGGGAAAGTCTGGCGATGTGTACATTTTGGATGGGCAACGCGAGGTCATCGTCAAGAGGGGGAGAGAGAGGAAGGCAGCAGTGCAAGCAAGCGTGCGTTGATAGATGTGTGTTTGAGCGATCTACTAAGTAAGGCTATGATGGATAATGGGATCTCGTGGGAATCGCTTCGTACGCATTATCTTCGCCTCATTATGTGTCTAGCCATGGTGTTTTCGTTTTGTTCCTTTACATGTACAAAGGACCACCGCTACTGTAGTGATCATCGCTCTTCTCTCCTTTCCCCCTTTTTTGGCTCACGCCGAGCAAAGATCCGCAGTCTCCGTATGTTTTGATCATGGGGACGGGTTTACAGGGATTGCCAAGACCGCGAATTCACAAAGCAAGTAGGTCTTGCATTGCCATGAAAATCACTGAGAAGGAGCCTATAGCCAGGGAAAAAAAGGAAAAAAAGAGGGAGAGAGGGAAAACAAAGAGAAAAACTGCCAGCTATGGAAAGTAGATAAGGATAAGAAAAATGTTCAAACTGACAGGCGATAATAATGTAGTGAAGATCTTCTGCAAAAGTGTTTATGATATTACACTACAAAATATCGGAATTCGGCGTCCTCAGCCGTCAGCCGCCTTCCTATTTGGTGGCCGTCTGGTGGGGAAAACTTGTAGGGACAAGCCACTAACAAGCCGATGTTTTGGGGGATCATCTTCAGACCAAGAACAACAGGCAGGCAAGGCCGTTTGAAGGGATATCCGCGGCTTTGAGGATCCACGGTAGATTCCTGTTGTAGGTTGTATGTACACTATGTTGTCCTCTACACTATATAGAAAGCTAGGACCCCTTTTCCGAAAGTCAGCCTGTTTATCATTGACTCTGTACATGTTTCGAGTGTTTCAGGTTCCTACTAGGTACCTAGTCATCGAGCGTACGTGAACAAACCTAACTCGTGGAGATAGTATCAGCGAGTCCTTGCACCAAAAGTAAAGTCGAATGCCCCATCTTACCCCGCGTTTCGTTTTGGAGCTTATCAGTTTCACTAACATCAATCAGCCTTTCTACTAAAGAATACTCAGAACTAAGTTTGAGAGACTTATTCCGATCAATTTCTTATTGACTATCACCAGAGGAAGAAAAAAGGTGAAAGATGGGATCGTCAGTCGATAACAGAATTCCCGTTTGGCTAGATTGCGATCCGGGTCACGATGTAAGTTCAGCTCGGGTGGTGCAGGACGGGAGTTACGCCCAAGTCGGTCGCGACGGGATGCAAGAGAAACGGGAGACACAAGAAAGAGGTCGGCATCTCCCGTTGGATCTGCACTGTCGGTGCGATGCGAGTGCAGGTGCATCCATTCCCGGTTCGGCTCTATTCGGTTCAGTTCGAGGTCAACTTTCGGCGGCACTTTACTTCATCATAGCTCGGCTCTCTCCACCTGTTCGTCTCGCGAAGTCGTGGCGGGCGCGGTGAGAGAGGATGAGATGAGATGATATGCATCCAAGTACCTACTGATGGCATCGGTGCTACCTACCTACCCGCCGACGACGAAGATGGGAATGGGGAATGAGGTTGATCAACATTTCAAAATTGCAGACATTAACGAGTCGATGTGAACAGGACACCTTCGCCATTCTCCTAGCCGCCTACCACCCAGCCATCCGCATCCTGGGTATCTCTACAGTCTTTGGCAATGCATCCTTGGAGTAAGCCACTTGACCTGTTTCTTCATCTCACTCAGGCCGTGTCTGTCTTAACACATATATCACAGAAAAACAACCCGCAACGCCTGCTCCATCCTCACCTCCATCTCCCGCTCGCACTCCATCCCCGTCTACATCGGCGCCTCACACGCCCTCCACCGGCCCCACCTGCACGCGCCTACCGACATACACGGCGAATCCGGCCTAGATGGGACCAAGCTGCTCCCCACGCCTCTCGTCGGTCCCGACACCTCCGTCGACGCCGTAACCGCCATGTCGACCGCCTTACGCTCCTGCGCCCCTGGAACCGCCTGGGTGGTAGCCACCGGCAGCTTCACCAACGCCGCACAGCTCTTTTTGAGCCACCCAGATCTCGTCAGCCACATCAAGGGCCTCTCCCTCATGGGGGGCGCGTTCGGCACCGGCTTCACTCCCGCCATCCTGGGCACCGTCGACGGCGTACCCCGCGTGGGCAACTGGACGCAGTTTGCCGAGTTCAACGTCCTTGCCGACCCGGAAGCAGCACACGCCATCTTTTCCAACAAGGAGCTGGCAGGGAAGACGACGCTGATCCCGCTGGATTTGACGCACATGGTTTTGACGACGGAGCAAGTCCGCGATCTGATTCTTTACGGGCCCGAGGGCAAGGAGGCGCACCCGGAACTGCCGCAAGATGGAAGCAAAGGGAAGACCACCCTGAGAACCATGTTGGTGGAGCTGCTCATGTTCTTTGCCAAGACGTATGCGGACGTGTTTGGGATCACGGAGGGCCCGCCGCTGCATGATCCGTTGGCGGTGGCGGCTGTGTTGACGGGATTGGTGGGCACCCCCCTCGAGGAGTATCAGATTCCTTTTTGGGATTTTTCTCCAGGGACTGTGGAGAAGCACAGAGAGAGGTTTGAGGTTACGGTGGTGACCGAGGGGAGTTACGAGGATGCGAGGGTCAACGGGGCGAAGACGGGTATGACGGTTGCCAAGCCCCTGCCCGAGGGTGAGGAGGGTGTGAGGATACCAAGGGGATTGGATATTCCGCTGTTTTGGAAGGTGTTGGAGGAGTGTGTGAGCAGAGCGGATGAGGCGAATGCGAGGGGGGATGATGTGCTTCCTAACTAACTTAAAGGGGTTGTGGGTTGTCGGATTATAAAGGGCTTGGTTGTGATGAGATTTTGACTGAACGGTTTACAGGACGTAGATGGCACAAGGGAGATTTGCACTGCAGAATACCCACATCTAGTCTAGAGGACGCTGCTTGGAGACTTCATGACAGTTCAGTTTGTAGACATAGATTATAGAACTACGGTATATCACTGGGTATATTATCATATCTTCCTTCGATCCCTACTCATCGGCGATGTCTTACTCCTTCGCCTTATTCTTCTCAATGACCTTCATCACATCCGCAAAGTTGTTCTTATCACCGCCCTTCTTTCCACCGCCCCGCTTGCGTTTCCCCTTACTACTCCCAAGGCCCGCCTTTCCACCTCCTTCATATCCATCATCGTCTTCATCCTCACCCCACTCAGACAACTTGACTTTTGATGATTCGTCCAAATCGGCATCGTCCTCCATACGACTCGACCCGAAACCCATATCCAGATCTTCGTCGTCTCTGCTGCTCTCCAGCAGCTTCTTCCGTAGTCGTGCTTCCCGCTCGGCTGCCAGTCTCTCCTCTTCGGATTTCTCGGCGGCGCTGATGGCCTTTGCTTTGGCCAGCGCGGCGCGGAAGGAGGGGTCGTCAAGCGAGGGCTTCTTGTACTCTTCTTGCGAAGTGAGCCCGGTCTTGGAATCTTTGAAGTAATTCCTCGGTCCGGCGGCTGCTGGTTCTGGTTTCGGTGGTGGAGGCATATCTGACAAACTCTTCTTCTCTTTCTTCTGGGTGTCCTCCACCTCTCCGTCCTCCTTATCTGACTCGTCATCAGAACCACTTTCCAACCCAGCTAGCGGATCGTAATCAGACTCGACATCGTCAAAAATATTCGGCTCTTTATCCTCCTCTGCCGCCTCGGCCGCTTTTTTCTCCTCTTCCAGCTTCTTGTAGTACTCGGGCACATCCATACCGAGAACCTTACCCTGCGCGAGCGCTTCTCGCTCCTTCTCGTACTCTTCCTGCGTCTTATTTGGGTCGAGTCTTCGAACTTTGCGTCGCTCGTTGCCGTCTTCATCGACGATGATCATGATCTCGTTTCCTCTGTCGTTACGCTCTATCCTCGTTTCCGCCTGCTTCTTGGGTCCGATCTTCTTGAACCTGGACCCCAGACTCGACTCCTGCTTGGCCTTGGCGGCAGCGCGCGCGGCTTTCAATTCGGCCAATATTTGATTTCTTGTCTTCTTTGCACCCGCCAGTAATGTCGTGGTTGCAAACTCGCCCTTCTTTTGCACTTTTTCTTTTTCCTTGGCTTTAACTGCGGCCGATTCGAGTTGTTCGAGCACATCATCCGCGTCGCCGTCCTCCTCGCCATCCGCTCGTTGCTCATTCTCTTCGGTCTCTTTTTGATTCTCTTCCACCTCAGGCGACTCCGACTCCGACGCATCCTTCTTCTCACCAAAAACATCCACTTCCCCCTTCCTCACCCTCTCCAAAAGCTTGAAATCCAACCCCTTCACCAGATGCGCTGTCTCCAGGCCACCTCCCCCGCCAATGATCTCCACTCGCAAGCGCTCATACTCCTCCTTGTCGATCTCCTCCTTCTTGTACCGCTCTTCCAGCTCCTTCAGCTTGCGCTCCCGCTCGTCCGCCTCTTCTTGCGCTTGTCTCTGCTTGGCGCGATCGACGTATCCTTCGGCGAGCCTGCTACCTTTGGGTGCAGAGGTTCGAATCTTCTTGTTGGGATGTTGTTGTTGTGATGATGATGGAGAAGAGGAGAGGGTCTGATTACGCTCGGCGAGTTGGCGGGCGAATTCGTTGCGGGGATTGAAGCCGGCGACGGAGCGAGGGGTCATGGGGATCGAAGAGCGGGCTTTGGAGCCTAGAGCGAGCGTGCGCGGGGTGCTGTTGCCTGCTGGCGCTGGCGCTACCGGAGATTTGGAGGTGTTCGAGGAGGGTGGTGATGTACTGCCATTTTGGTTGTTATTTTTCTGGGAATTAGCGAGAAGAAGACGACGGAATTGTTCGTTATTCATGTTGGCGGTGTGATGATTACCGCGTTCCGGTGATGGATTGCCGCGGGGGAATGGTCATGGAGGAAAGAAGAATGGCGAAAGATGACGGGATGATGCGAATGTTGAATGATGGCAGTCCAGCCTCGGGAGTTGAGGCGCGAGGCTGGAGGAATAGTGGCGTCCAGTTGAGGCTTGTGGGATCTGCAACAGAGGCGGGACGGGAAGTGGGACGAAAGGGACCAGCAGTGAACCCTCAGCGGAGACGGCAGTCACGGGACCTCGCATCAAAGCGGACCGCGGTTTGACGCGCTCCCGCCACGTCCACCGAATATGGAAGTAACCTCATCGTTGAAGAAGTTGCCACTCGGTCAGATTTCCTTCACCTGCTGCTTGGTTGTGTATTATACTGTCAGTAGTGTATACCACATTCGAAAGCACTTTTTTTTTCTCACAATGCCGAAATGAGTTCTCACGACTTTTGCTGAACAGCACACTCAACAACTAGGATGCTTGACGGCGATTCATGGATGATGTCATAGCCATTTTGGGCATTATTTCCATCGCATGAATGGATTAAATTGGACCTTTGGATATCGTGATCAAGTTACTCGTCACCATGGTTGGAAATCACCTTCTCGACAAGAACTCGGCTGCCGTACGGAAGAACATCGAGAACCATGCCTTCAACGATGAAGGCGGCGACGAGTACGGGGCCAGTCGCTTTGGAGGGTTCGCCGACTACTTCCAAAACAAAAACATCAAGCTCCAGAACCGCGACGCCCAGTTGCGCTCTTCCGCCAAGGACAAGCCTCAGATCTTCAAGGGAGTAGTCATCTATGTTCTTGGGTACACGCAGCCTTCATCCAGCGACCTACACGACATATTGGTCCAACATGGCGCTGGCTGGCTCCAGTATCTCGGTGGGAAGACAATGGCGACGCACATCATTTGCTCGTCTATACCACCAAAGAAAGCTGCAGAGCTGGCCAACTACCGAGTGGTCAAGCCGGCTTGGGTGGTGGATTCTGTTGCAGCGGGAAGGATGTTGTCCTGGACCGAGTACCGGGTCATCGACGAGGGACCGAAACAGCGCACCATCAAGTTTGATGCTGGGAAAATGTTGAGTAGCCAACCGCGACAACAGACTCCTCAGGGGTACCGAGAGCAAACTGAAAATAGCTTCTACACCAGCCAGTTGAAGAAGTTCAGCAGCCCGGCACAGCCAAAGACTCCCTCCAAAATTCCCCCAATTGTAAACGATAAAATCGAGGACTTCGAGGATGATATGTCAGTCGATCTTTTGCAAGTGCCACCTTCATCCAAGTCAGAGCCCCTTGCCCTCGCTGAGCCCGACGGGCCATCAGACGAACAATTCAATACTCCTCCGTACCAAGCTCCTCTTGAAGCTGCTCCTGAAGCGCAACCTACTACGCCAGATATCGCCGAGCCAGAAAATTCAGAGCCAGAAAAACCGAATGAATTGCATGCAGCCAAACCAATCACCTCGGAAGAGCACAACGCTAGGCTACTCGCGGATCCGAAGATGAGAAAAGCTTCAACCGCAAATCCTGACTTTCTTAAACAATACTACTCTGAAAGTCGTCTGCATCACCTGTCTACGTGGAAGGCACAGCTAAAGTCTCGTATGCAAAACCTTGCTGCTGAAGAAGGCCCAGCCAAAAAGTTGGCTAAGCGGCCTGCTGGTTCTCGTCGGTACATCATGCACGTCGATTTTGACAGCTTCTTCTGTGCTGTCTCCCTCAAGAAGGCGCCCGAGTATCGTGACAAGCCAGCTGTGGTAGCTCATGGTAATGGAAAAGGTTCCGAAATTGCTTCTTGTAATTACCCAGCCCGCAAATTCGGCGTCAAGAATGGCATGTGGATGAAGCACGCCCTAGAGCTATGTCCAGATCTCAAGATCCTGCCATATGATTTTCCGGGGTATGAGGAAGCCAGTCGGCAATTCTACGATGCTATCCTCGGAATTGGTGGCGTTGTTCAGAGTGTCAGTATCGATGAGGCCCTCATTGATGTTACTGATATCGTCATGGCTGAAGCTGGGTCCAGCGGCATTGGCATCAGCGAAGGAAGCATCTGGAGGGAACAGGAGAAAGTAGATCAGATGGCTTCGAAGCTTCGAGATCGTATCAAGGAGCAGACGGATTGTCATGTCTCTGTGGGCATCGGTGCCAACATCTTGCTGGCCAAGGTTGCCCTTCGCAAAGCCAAGCCAGCTGGACAATACCAAATCAAGCCGGAAGAAGCGCTGGATTTCCTCGGTGAGCTCAACGTAGAGGACCTCCCAGGCGTTGCGCATAGTATCGGTGCAAAACTTGAGGAGCTTGGTATCAAGTTCGTCAAGGACATACGACAGACCAGCAAGGAGAGACTAATTTCGGCATTGGGCCCGAAAACAGGAGAGAAACTGTGGGAGTATTCCCGGGGTATCGACCGCACCGAAGTTGGGGAGCAACCCATCCGAAAGTCGGTGTCGGCCGAGGTGAACTGGGGCATCCGCTTCGTCAACCAAGAGGAGGCAGAGGAGTTCGTGAGGTCCCTTTCACAGGAACTGGAGCGTCGTCTGTTGAGTGAGGGCGTCAAGGGTAAGCATCTAACCATGAAGATCATGAGACGAGCGGCCGATGCTCCTCTTGACCCACCAAAACATCTCGGTCACGGCAAATGTGATACCTTCAACAAGAGTGTGTCCTTTGGCGTTGCGACCAACAGTGAAGAGGTGATTGGAAAGGAAGCCGTTGCAATCCTGCGCTCGTACAAGTTCAGCCCGGGCGACCTTCGTGGGTTGGGGATCCAGATGACCAAGCTGGAACCTTTTAAGCCGTCTGCTGCACAGCAGGGAAGCCAGAAGAAATTGAGTTTTGGTGCAGCAGCGATATCCTCGGCGAAGAAGCGGAAGGCCGAGGCCATTGATGACGAGCCTCAGAGTCCGGCAGAACATAGGCCTTTTACGGAACGTGATGAGAAGGATCCTATCACCGCTGATCCGCCCACACCTCGAAAACCGAAGGTTCATCCAGCATTGCATCTCGCAAGGGCTGGTGAGGCAGATGAGAAGGCCAAAACGCCGCTCAATGTCAAAGGAACTCAGTTTATCATGCCTTCTCAGCTCGACCCAGCTGTGTTGGCTGAGTTACCAGAGGACATTCGGACTACGATAGTAAATCAAATGAAGGCACAACCCAGTAGGCGCACAGATTCCACGCCTCCTCAACTGAACAGCAGGAAAGCCCTTCCAACCCATGCAGAAATCCCACCCGACATTGACGTCGACGTGTTCAACGCTCTCCCGCCATCAATGCAAGCCGAAGTCCTCGCTTCCTACCGCCGCAACACACCACAAGCAAGTCCAAGCCGCCCGCCGCCGTCTCAAGGGGGTGGTGGCGGACAGACTCTTCTCCCGCAATCTCCCCGCAAAGACCGAATCATCAATCGCCCCATCGACCGTCTTCGCACGCCCACCAAGCGCGGCCGCGGCCGTCCCCCAGCCTACTTGAAGGAGAAAGAGCGTGACCTCAAAGCCGGTCTCCGGCAAGCCTCCCTCATCACTGCAGCCCGCTCACCAGATCAGGGTCAGGGTCAAGGTCAGGGTCAGGGTGGTCCCAGCGATTATTCCCGACAACCTTCGGTCGAAATCGACCTCCCTCCATTAGACCCCAATGTCCTGTCCGAACTCCCTGAAGAGGTCCGGCGGGAGGTAATTGAGGAGCACGCCCGCCAACGCCGGCAGCTTCAGAGGCAGGCTCAAGAGACAGCCACCGCGGCGCAGCAGCAACAACAAGAATATAGTCGGCATGTCCATTTGATCGCCGTAGACATTGAGTCTGCTAGGCACTACCTCCTCCGCCGTCGACAAGCGGGCAACAACAACAACATCAACAACATTAACAACAACACCTCACGATTCCTAGGTAACCAGCAAAACCCACCAACAAACCAACCTTACCACGATGACCGGCAATTCCCATCACCCATCGCCGGCGGCGGCGGCGGCCGTTACTACTCTTTCTTTGGCCCCCCACCAAACTGGGGCCGCACAAACCGCGATCTTCGCAGGATCCACTGGCCCGGCCCTCCTACCAAGACGACCCTCAAATCCGCGGCCTTGCCTGCGGGCGGCGGGCAGATGAAGGTGACGGACGCGGCGGCAGTGAGGAGGATGATTCGGGCGTGGTACGTGTCGACAGCGAAGCAAGGGGGCCCAAGTCTGATCGATATGGAGGCGTTGGAAGAATATTTGTACAAGGTCATAACATTAGAAAGAGACATGGAGAAGGCTAGGGGGTTGATTAAGTGGTTGGAGTGGTGTGTTGAGGGAGAGGGAGAGGGGGAGGGGGAGGGGTCTGCTGGTGGGCATGGCGATGGAGATGGAGATGGGGATGGGGATGGAGATAAATTGAACAAGGAAGTGGACGACGGAGTGAGGAAAGACTCTGAAGAGAATGATGTACATGGGGATGAAGACGGTAGTAATGGTGTTGAAGATGATGATGATGATGATGGGATACGAGACCAAATACAAATAAGCGAAAAGAAAAAAGGCAAGATGACGGCCAAAGAGATATATACCTGGCCAGAGGCGGTAGAAGCCATCAAGGCTTCGGTGCAAGAGGCCATGAAAGAGCGGGGATTGAAGGAGATGGATTTCTCTTGATGAGCTGAGCTGCCTTGGGTAAATATTTAGTGTAGAAGAAGAGTAGCCTATGTAGTTCTAATGCCTCGATCAGGAGGACTGCGGCCGTTGACAACATAAGACTGGATGGGATATGTGTATCTTTTTCTATAAGAGGTTTAGAGTTGGTTCACTCGAGGGAGGGCGTTTGCATTTATCTGTCAAGGAATCACGATAGATAAATAGATACCCTTAAATAGCTAGCTGTATGCAATGAACGAAAATATTCGGTGTTAGTGTTTCTTTCTATCTCCATTCAGAAGTTATATTATACCCTTTTCTTTTCCTTATTTTTCTCATTCCATTTTCATCATGTTGTTATTCTTGTTATACAGTTGCCACATTTCAAAACACCCCGTCGTGCAAAATCTTACGAGTGTTGTTGATATCAGCTTGTCATTGGTTCTATGACTTGGTACAACAGAAATGCTTTCTGTCTCTCTCCCTCTAGACGTAGCTTATTTACTACCCTATCCCTACCTAGGTAGCCTCACTCATTCATACCTTAAATGAGTGATCAGGTATGTATTTGTACATTTAGGAACCCACATTTACCTGTTGTATTTTGGAAGACGATTAGGTATTGCGAGTACCTTCATCATATGTAACCGTTCCTATTTCGAATGTACTAGAACCCAAGATAGCCTTCCGTTTTTACAACAACCAAAGGCAGAAAACGTAATTCGAATTTCAACCATACAACCGACGGCGGATCTCATCTTAGAAAAGGTAGGGTTAACCACTGTCTGTCTGTTCAACAAAGCAATCATGGCTTATATGTATGTAGCTTGTTTGCAACACGCTTTTATGCTTCCATGCTTGACACCACTACAGCACAAAGAAACTATACCAACCCACAAAAATGATGCAAACTCCTAATTCTTGTTCACAAAATTCCGCTAAGGCTCCCTTACTCTTTTTGATATAGATATACAAAAGAGACTGCCATGAGGAGGACTTTTCCAGTCCGTTCGCTCTTTTGCAAGAAGAGAAAAAAAAAGAGCCCTTGGCAGCGGAGGGAAAAATACATTCCCTTCCCTTGCCACACAACCTTAACCTCGACGACCTCAACCAAGACTGTCTGCTCTGAAGAGCAAACATCATTTGGATGCCATCTCATCTGACACCTCTTGTAAGCGGAATACTTCGCCCATACCTTTGCCTTGCGGGCCTACTTCCTGACTACTACTATCCTTGGTAGTCGTTTCTGTCCTCCTTGTTCCCCCTTGTCTCCTTGCTCTTCCTTTCCTCCCCGCAGATCTGCCCGTCCTCTCTCTTCTACATGCTTATTTCCACCTCGCGTCTAACGAGATCCACTACCACCACCAGCACCAGGCGTCGATGGCGAACCAGAACCACCTCCGAGACCACTTCCGCTACTCTTCAACTTGAGCTTAATGATCTTCTTCTTTGGCTCGCCGCCATTGGTTGTGGCAGCAGGCGTCGGATGGATTGGGGAATGGGATTCCTTGAGGGGATGCGGTGCCTTTTCCTGAGGCGCTCCAGTAGGCAATGGTCTCCTTTCTTTTTCTCCGGATCCTGGCAACGGTTTTCTGTCCTTCTTGATGAGGAGACTTGAGCCGGAGGATAATACCCTGTCGCGATCTCCTCGGTCTCGGTCTCGTTCCCGGTCCCGGTCTCGGTCACCTCGATCACCTCGATCACCACGATCACGATCGCGCTCCCTGTCTCTATCACGATCACGGTCGCGCTCCCGATCACGATCCTTGTAACTGTCTCTATCACGATCGCTGTCCCGATCAGCTCGATCACGGTACTTGTCGCGAATCCGCTCCCTCTCGCGGTCAGTTCTCTCGCGGTCACGGTCACTCCTCTCGCGTTCCCGTTCCCGATCCCGATCCCGATCCCGATCGATGCGGTTCCGTTCCCGGTCACTGTCGGTGGTGCGACCGCCCCTGTCGCTATCGCCGCGGTCGGTTCCCTTCTCCCTGTACTTCTCACGAGGTCGGTCGCGCTCACGATCACTATCGCGATCTCCTCGTTCCCTGTACTTCTCTCTATCCCGCTCTTTCTCGCGAGGACGCTCATGCTCGCGGTCACTCTCGCGGTCCCGCTCCCGTTCCCTGTACTTCTCCTTTTCTCGCTCGGCACCACCACGGTATCTCTCCCTGTCGCTATCATTGCGGTCCTTCTCCCGGAATTTGCTGCTGTCTCTCTCCCTATCTCTGTCCCGTTCCCTGTCTCTATCCCTCTCCTTAATCCGCTGCTCCTTCTCAGCATACGATCCAGACGAGCCGTATCCGTTACCGGCAGGAGACTGCATCCGGCTCTTAGGGGATGAAGGCGCCGAACCGCTGCCAAATCCTACCGCGGCGCTCGACCGCTTGTGGACGGGTGTAGCAAGACTGCCGGAAATGCCTCTGGCGCTGGCGGCAAGCATTTGCTTTTCACGCTGACTTTGTTCGTAGTCGATGCTGCGCTGGGCGCGGGCAGACAGCTTGGTCCATTTCCTAAATGGTAGCGTGACGACTTTGGAGAGCTGGCCGTTGGCGTTGGGACGGACGGAGAATGAAGATGTGCGGGGAGGCGGAAGCTGAGGCGCGGATTCGCGGAAAGAGTGGCCCCTGATGGCTTCGCTTCGAGGAGCCTCTTTCTTAAAGGACTCGCTGCGGGGGAGATCTGTCTTGAATGAGCTATTGCGAGAAGGATCGCTCCGGAAGGAGTCGCTGTTGGTCTTGATGATCTTCTTCGGGCTAGGATTTTCAAGCAACTCGTCACTCTTGCGCTTGATGACTGGCTTGACGATCTTTGGCTTGCCCAAGTTGACAGTGCTAGGCCTTGGAACGGCAACGTCGTTGGACTGCTGGGGTTTGGGTGCAGGTACGGGGGGAGGTGAAGCCGCTTTTGGTACAGCTGTCTTGATGCCAGGCTGAGCGACGGGTGTATTGGGTGCGGGAGCACTTGGAACTGATGTGGGCAAGGGAGTGCGCGGACCGGCAGTCGTAGAAGGCCGAGGCACGGTCATTGCGATAGAGTCCTTCCGTACTGGTGGGGGAGCTTCTGGGACTGGTGACTCCCTAGGTTTCGCAATGTACGAAGGCCGTGATTGTAGCTTTACGATCGTCTTCTTCTCAGGGGGCTTAATCTCTACCCTGGCAGCCGACAAGTTGGTCGACGGTGCCGGTGCGGGTAGTGGCGCCGGAGGCGGTGGAGCTTCGATCGCAACCATATCCTTACTCTTAGGAAACGTCCGGTACTCCGACTTGAACTTGACGACACATCTCTTCTTCGGCGGAGTTCCGAGGATCTGTGGTGCATTGGCGACAATCGTCGGGTCGCGAGTTGCCTTCCAGACAATGGGATACTTGATAGTAACAAGTAGAGAATCTTCTGGTTCGAACATGGCCGAGCAGAGCTCCAATAGCTGGCGCTTCTCCTGTAGGCCAATGACGGGAGAATTAAATGCCTTCCATATGGATATTTGCATCTCCGTGTTCCCCCTCAGCTCTTCCTTGAGCGCATTAAGCGCGTGGGCAATGTCTTCTCTGCGTACTGCATCGAGCTTCCGTTGTTGGATCTCTGCGTCACCTTGATCGATGACGAGACCTCCATCATCAAGAGCTTCAAGTTCCTGTGTCGAAGCTTTGTTCTCGCCAAACGCAATGGCAGCGATTCCCCGGCAAAAGACCTTGAACAATCGATCGCGGATGAAGGGCGAACTATCGGTGCTCATGTATGAAAGTAGAAGCTTGAGAATAGGGGGTTTGGAGATCATTCCAAGCTCAACCAGGCACTCGAACGCCTTGATACGTACAAGATCAATGTTGTCGTCCTGGAGGTACTGAACAAAGTCGAGGGCCGATTCAGGGATGACACGAGCCTTCATGAGCCTCATCTTGCAGTGAAGAGCCGTTGTCGTCCAGATGTTCTGGTACGTCAGTGTCCATTCATCCATCCTGCGAAACTTGTCAATCTCCTCAATGGTCTTCTCAATGAAACTTTTGAATTCCGCATCGTCTTCATCGAAAGGATCCAGGTTTTTGATGAGGTATCCCTCGGTAATCTCCTTTTGCGGAATCACAGAGGTGGTGAGAGCATCGAGGAGTTTGGCGATGTAGAACTGGTCTGAAAACTCATTCTCCGAATTGTCATTAAACAGGAGCATCTCCATAATGAACTGTCGAGCCCTCTTAGAGCATCTTCCTTTCTCCTGCAGGTCCGTCGTCCGTGCAAGCACCGCGGGAATCGCACATTGGATGGCATACTGACCCTTGTCGGTAAAATCGTTGGGAGCGATCGGGTAGTGATAGCCACCCTCCCGGCCGGGAATTGGTACCTTCTTGCAGAAAAACTTGCGGAAACAGAGTATCAGATGGACCATGCCGATGTAGTTCAAGTCAGGATGTGCCTGTTTGGCGAGGTCTTCCAATGCCATCACTCGGACACCATGGTAATATCGTCGGTCCATCACTGTCCTCGTCTCGATCGTCGAGTGGACTGCATGCCTCTTTTCCCTCTTGAAAGCAAGCATGGCGTCCTGGTGGGCCACGACGTCTCTGTCCTGCTGTAGTTGTGCCAGATACATGTACTCCTGCATATCAGTCTTCATGAAGCAAAGCCACTCCATGTTAGCATCAAGCCGGATCCATTCATAGGATTCTTGATCCATCTTGGTTTGGACCTCTGAAGCCCAGTCTTGTAACCCCCAGTCCTCCATATCCTTTTGGCTGGTAAGGACATCGCCCAACATGTTAAAGTAGACAACATCGTCCTCCTGGATCTCGTGTTTGTCACTATTGCTGTTGGCAGCCGCGGCCATGGCCTTTTTGGTTCTTTTCAGACGCTTGTACTTTGTGTTGTACGCAATCTGCAAATTCGTCCCACCTTTATCTTTCTCTGTAATCAGCTGGTAGTGCTCATAAGGCGTACCGTCTGCTTCGTGAATTCGGACGGTGAATGGACCAGTGAACAGCTTAGGAACGTCGCCGGCATAGACCTGGTGTATCTCCTCTTGCAACTCCCTCCAGAACTCATCCTTTGATATGCTTTTCTTGGTCGGTCCCTGATATTGTAGAATTTGGATGTCGACGTTGAGATTCTTCTTGTTGAACTTTTGGTGAATATCAAGTCTCGGGCAACCCGCACCAAACACGTATTGATCCCAAAGCTCATCAGGGACGTATTGACTGCGTTTCTCGCACCATCGACGGAAGTCCTGGAAAGAGAGGGTAGTGGCCTTAGGGTCCGTGTTGGAGATATTAGCGGCCGAAACCATTTGCGACAAGACGCGGACGACACCTGTCGAGCCAGGAATCTTGGACATGCGCTGATCGAGTATGTAAAGGACAAGTGGCGCCTTGAGCGCCATAAACTCGAGCTCAAAGTCACCTAGGTGAAGATAATCGCCCAGAGCATGCAATGAGGGTCTCCGCACATCCGCCTCTACAAGCTTGTCGGAAAGCGACTTGATATGAAAACGATACCAGTTGTTTCCGCAGATGGTCCTCATGAACAGATCTGTCATGAACCACTGGAGACCGATGATAAGCCAAGTGTCGGACCGCTCATTTGGCACAATGTGGACCCCCACGTACTGACTGGCGAGGGCATGGACGAGCTTCCTGGTAACCTCGATGTCCGTATCTATGATCGTTTCGGGGTACAGCAAACGCGTACTGCACAAGGATAAGGAGTTTGCAACCGCAGTGTCGTGAACCAAGTCTTCGACAAAGCACATCTTGTAGGCTTCATAAGGATAACGGCCGAACTCGGGAGCGAAGTAGTCGGCAGCAGCCACGACGGCTTGGCATGTCCATCGAACTTCATCCACACGGCCAGGGAGACAATAGCCGTGAATTCTGGCTGCATTAGCCCCGAGCTTCTCATCCGCCTCCTCAGTTCTAAACTCGGCCCCAAGATCAACGTGCTCAAAGGGGCCAACGGCGAAACCGATGTGCCTAGCAGCGGTGTTGACGCACTCAAAAATCATGGTCTTCTTGCGCTCGTCCTTGGGGTGCATCTGCTCGCCAATAAGATTGCCAGAGCAGACCACGGTAATCTCCCTTAGCTTGTCCTCTTCGGTGAAAGATGAGCCAGGCTGGTGTGCAGAAATATCTGAGGCTTTGCGTTTCCGACTGCCATCCAGAGCCGTCAGCAGTGCTGATTGGGTAGCCAGAGGCGGTGCGAAGGCATCCTCCAGCGTTCTTGGGCATGTGATTTTAATTGTCCAGGAATGCCTTGAACCGGGATCATCGAGGCAAGGGAAGATGCAAGACGCCGTACCGGGCTCAAGCGAATGCCGGGTGTAAACGTGTGGGTATCTCAGGTCACCTTCCTCAACGCCGACAAAGTGCAGGCCATCTCTGATTCTCTTGGACCTGAAAGGCACAACCACGGTGAGTTCCTCATTAGGGTCGGAGAGGCCTGTCGCATTTTCCGATACCGACTTGGGAGTTTTGAGCTTGAGAATGCGTTTGGGCTCAGAATCCTGGATGAGAGCATCTGGGCGGAGACGGATCCTGAGGGACCCATCAGCCGGCACGCTGATATTAAGCTGCTCTGCCCTTTCTACGATGGGAGCCTGGCGGCGTGTCTCTGGGAGTAATGGCGCCATCCATTTCTTCATTATGTGATGCTGAGTGGCACCGATTTGCGCATTCGTGGGGGGCTCCATTCGATCGTAAGGATCATGAGCCTGTGCCCGTGTCTTGTAGCCGTCCACCGTAATGTTTGAAACGTCGATTTCGCATTGCCGCGTGTCTAGGACGAGTTCCTCAAGGTCGGGAACCAGGGGATAGATCTTGAATGTGCAAATGCCGCTGACGCTCTTCTCCCTGAAGTTGATGTCTAGCTCCACCTCTTGCCTCAGAATGGCGTACGGCTCGGCAGCGGCAACAGGGTCGGGGGCGTTCGTCATGTTGGCGAGGGCCACATCTCCGTTCTCGAGTCCTGACATTTTGGATGTTGCTGTGTGGCCACTCAGGCCGACAAGATGATGGACGCAGTGGTTTGGTTAAGAAGTAGGGCGTCGCTCGTGTAATCGCGGGGACGTCGTGGAATGTCGAGGAGGGCGGAAAGCCGAGGGAGAGGACGACGGCGCGGTCGTGTTCAAGAGAAGTTGAACTTGCAAGAGCTCGACCTGGCAAAGCTTGGACAGGCCGACAAGGCTCACTCGGTCATGGCAAGAGGTGGCGCATGGAAGCGACCCCGTGAACTCCAAGTTGACTCGGCTGCAATGGACTATGCGAACTGACGTATAGAGAGAGAGGTAGCTTGTTAGAGCAAAGGCCGGTGGGTAGTCACAGCGAGGCACAACAGGTTGGACGCTACCTCTGATGATCGGATTTGTATTATTCAGTTGACCTATGACTGCGCGATACGGCGTGGGCCAAGTTAGGCAAGTGCAGGTGTTGGAGGTTCGCCGGTGCCAGTACGGAGGATGCTATTCTCGGACGCGGAGAAAGTTGTTGAACGATGGTTCGAGAGCTGCGCGGCGGGCGAATCTTTTGACGGGGCAAATGAAGGGCGTCGGTATCGGACTGGACAGAGAGTGGGATGCGGCGCGGGGCAAATGGCCGTAAACCGTGGACATGCGTCGCGACGAAGACGGCGATGATGGGAGTTGAGTTCTGGTGACGACAGAGGAACTGAAGAGCAAAGCAAAAGGCGACCGGGCCTGTCGTTCAAAGCTTCCAGAGTCCCCGTCGCGAGTTGGAGTTTCCAAAGTCGCAATCGGTCAGGCACCTACAGGTGTGTACGGGCAGGTACTGGTAGAGGTACCTTCAATTCAGTACCATAGGTAGCAGCAGTCACAACACGATCAAGTTCATGCCCTTTTACCAGAGGAGCTAGAGGTATATATATCGTGGAAATAGAGAATGGCCAACGGACTGGATTGCCCGGATTACAATAATTCACTGCACTGCACGGTACTGCAGCAAAACCAGAAATATAAAAAAAAAAATCAGAATCCGGCCAGAGCTGGAGGTCCGGACTTGGTACATGTAGACGTGTAGCTGCGGACGCGGGTCAGATGTACTACCTTTTTACTGTACCGCGTTGCGACCTGCGACAAATATTATGGTACGGACCTGGGTCACTGCTTGCCTGCCCTCGACAACAACCCTTGTTGCTGCGTGGGTGCAGTGCAGGAGCACCCGCCTGAAAGCCAAGAACCGTCGTCGAGCCAGTGCCGGAGTTTTGCCGCGCCGAACTGCGATGTCAAGTCTTTTTTGAAGTTCGGTCTTGGCATGCGCTCAGGGCACTAAGGGCAGACTGGGCAGTGTCCGTCCGGGTCATCAGCGGGTCATGCGCGCCCTCGACCGATTCGACTGTTTGATTGGTCATTGTTCTCACTGCACGTGGCCCCGCAATTCCATCCTCCAAGCTGCCGACGATGTCGTCACACGGCGGTGAGCTCGGTGTTGAAACCGACCGATATCAACAAGGTCTCGAGGTCAAGATAACAAAATTGGCAGGCCTTTACACTAAGTGTTTACAACTACTACTGCGTAAGGAAAACTACTACTTCTAGAAGCCAAAGAAACAGAACACACTCCCAATGTGGTTATGCCGTGCCATCGTTTCTCTCAAAACAAGTAATCATGTGTACCATGATGATATGAAGAGTGTGACATCAAACTAAAGCATCCCAGGCTAATTCCTACATTGGGAATACATACCCAGAACTCAAACATCCCAATTAGCACAAAGACAAGACGGCCCGGCTATAAAGTGAAAAAAAAAAAACACCATGGCTTGTTATCCCTGAATGACCACCAAACGCCAACCGAGAACACTCTCAATGCCCAGATAATAATAGAGAAATGTGTATGACATTATGTTCAATGTTTACCCCTCTTGTCCCTTCGCTTCCTTCTTGCGTGGGCTTTCAACGTCTCCTCATCCATGATATCTTGTGGAAGCGCGAATTCTCGTTCATCGCCATCGGGCACCGGCTGCCCCCACGCCAGCACGTTTCTGCCCCTTCGCCTGTTCTTGTTGAGCGCCGCATCTCGCTGGTATGGCTTCTTGAAGAACGAGGTAAACTCTCTGTATGGTTCGGGCTCTGGCTCGGGCGGTGGTGGAGGGAGGATGGGACGTTTGCCCTTTTTAGACGGCTTCTTCTTGGCCGCGGCGATTGCCTCTTCACGAAGCTGCTTTGCAATGGACGCGTCGACGTCGCTCTCGTCTGGTGGATCGCCGTCAGATTCGCCCGTGTCTTGTTCTTGATCCTCCATTTCCTCATCACTGTCAGCAATAACCCTATGCTTGGCCGCATCTTCATCTTTTCGATGATCCTTAAGTTCAACTTTATGCTTTGCATCCTCGTGCTTACGCTTTCCGTTCTTCCCTCCGCCCTGCGGCTTGTTGGCCTTTCCCCCCTTGCCGCCCTTTCCGCCCTTGCCGCCGCTCTCGGCATTGCTTGTCCGGTCCTTTTTCCGTTTTCTGCGCTTTTCTTCGGCCGCCCATCTCCGGAACTTTTCGAGGATGGCTTGGCAGCCTTTGATGAAGTGCTCCCGGGCCGGCTCGAACTGCTTCTTACGACCTTCTGTGATCCCACTGACGCCCATTACCCGCAGCCAGTCATGACCTTGCAAGGCATCCAGCAGTCGAATGATCTGGTCCTTTTCATGTTGAGCCCGTCCCTTTTCCGAATTCCGTATTGAGCGTTCCAACCGTTCCGCCTTCTTGTGAGCTGTTTCGTAGAGTGAATCCGGCAACGGATCGTCCTTCAAGGCTGCTTTCCCTTTGTGTTGGGTTTCCAAAAAGCTAAAGTTGATTGTCTGGGAATCGTAGAGATCGGTAAACAGGGCATCGCCGTAGCCTCGGATAGGATAAGATTCGATTGGACGAGGCCGGAAGCCATGGGTGCTTCCAATAACGATGGGGGTGTCGAGATTGAGGAGGTCTATCAGAGAAGGAAGCAATTGACGTTAGTGATTGCTTGGGGGGGCCATGCTGACGACCGGTTTATCCAAGACCGATCGCCCAGGGCTGGAAGGGGGGGCAAAAGGGGGTTGGTAGTGTGTTTGTGACTTACGCTGCTCCTTGGGGTCATTGCCGATTACCTCATCATAGTCGGGAAAGTAGGCGGCCAACTCGCTCTTGAAGCGAGTGCCTTCCTGCGATCGTAATTTGCGACCGCCCTCCTTGATGGTATCGGCAGCATTGGGGTTCAGCCTGCTCAATTCATGCTTCAAGCCATTGACGACCTTTTCCTGGTGCCGTGTAAGGCCCGATGGTTGTTTTGTGGCGGTTGTGCTGGGTTTTGCAGCAGTGGTAGGAGGGGCACGCGAGGGATTGGGGGGCTTTGGTGCCGCAGTGACAGTGACGACAGGCTTCGGGTTAGGGGCTGTAGGGGTCGGGGGCTTCGCGTCGCGCGAGGAATCAATTGAAGCCGATTGACGAAACGACGGGCGAGCAGGTATCTCGACGGCAAACTCATATCGAGTCTTTTTGGGAGGCACGGGATCACATTCTCGGGGCTCGAGTGATCGCTTCTTGCGTTGGGGGACGGTGGTGGCAGTGTTTGGCGGCTTGATGGGGGATGGGGATTGTTCGGCGGACGTCGCGTTCGCGAGCGGGTGTTGGTTGTGGTTCTGCGGTGACGAGTGCGACCGGTAGGTGACAGTGTTGCTCGAATGCGGATGACGCAGACCTTCAGCTCGTCTCGAGCGGGTCACGGATGTGCTCGTAGCCATTTGAGAGCAGGCCCTTCATGGTGCGAACAACGTGTGCCGCGATACTGGTCGAGGTTGCAAAGTGTGTGCACAATTGATTTTGGTCCTGGCCGAGTTCAGTTCGTTGTGGTTGAATTTGCTGTGGCCAGCTGCACCTCTGCTCTTGCCCGCGGGCTTTGCTCTTTTTTTTTTTTTTTTTTTTTTTTTTGTCCCGGATCGGGTCGAGTGAACCATGGGCGGGCAGCACAGCCGCCTGGAGGATGGGAAGAGGGAGTGGAAGATGCACTGTCCGTTGTGTCCCTCTTCCTTGGTGTTGGGTGATCATTGTAGCCAGCCCTGAAATATAGGGCAGGTTTTACGGGGGGGCGCGGTGGGCATCACAGGCGTTCGGCGGTCCCGACACAGGGCAGGGCAGAGCAACAACGGAACCTAACCTACCCGGGGGCTTCAAGGTCCAGGTTTCCAACTTGCACTTCCACTTACCCCCTTTCACCTCACCTCACTGCAGGTTAGGTCTCCCTACCTACCTAGGTACCTACCTTGGACATCCAAAGTGGCGAGGTGCAGCTCGTTCATCCCGTCTTGATGCTGTCTCCGTCATTTCGTTGCTCGATTGGCATTCGCACTCCCACCTGTATCTGCTCATCCATCTCGTCGGTCATGAAGCTTCCACTTCCACTCGAAGCGGTGACGAGGCTCTGTGAGAATTGGCTTCTACCGTAATTCGATTCGGGCAGACCGACTTGGCTTCTTGGACAGCTCAATCAATGACTGGAAGACATGCCGTTCACTGCGCAATCTTTCCTCCTTTTCAGCTCCAGTCCCCTGGTAAATCAGTGGCAGTCAATTGGCATGGCACGATACGGCTCTCGATAATTTGAGAATTAAGGTTGTCGTGGGTACAAGAAATCCCCTCCTCGACAACATCATCAACGGCCCCCGGCCCCGGCCTTTAAAATGATAGGCACCGGGTTCTTTTTTTTTTTTTATAGTGCACACGGCACACTGATCATCCACTAGGCGTCGTCTCCAGTGGCCCACCATCACCACGAGGAAACATGCAAGCCAAGTGGAACACGATAGGAGTTAGTGATCTACCTCCTGCATCCGGGTCGAACCAACTTATCAGTAGGTACCGTGCTATCGGTATCAGGAGTTGGACAACCAACACCTTCCGTCCTCAGAGGAAGTGGTGAAAGCCGATCGATAGCGGGCAAGTTTCCTCGAATCTATCATGACCAAACTCTTGTAATTCACTCCACAAAGATATGAAAGATACACTGGTTATAACACACATTCCACACATGGACTTTTATCTTATCATATGCTGCTCGCACTCATGAACGTGAGCAGCAACAGGCCATCCTCGGGTAACTTCCAAATATGGAAGGCGAGCAGAAGACTAACACCAGCCGGAATACCACCGTAAGCACTACAGAACACATACGATGTCCGTCGTGTCGAATACGACGCGCCGCTTATTCCTCCTCAGCTATGTAATATAAAGAAGCCTACAGGCCCTTGAACTGATGGTATTCATCTTCTCTCTTGTTACCATCGTCTGCTATGTTATATTGGTCCGATACTCGGCGATGAGCATGTCCAACTTCACTGACCATGAGATGGTGATCCTCGCGGATGCCAAAGAACTAGAAACTTGGCTTTGGTCAGTTCGCTATGCCACCTCAGCCTTGTTCATCGTCCTGCTCCCTGGGCGGCTGTATCAACTTCAAAAACGGCCAGTCAGTGTCAGCTCCAACTGGCGTCTGTGCCTCAAACTGGTATATCCTCTATTCCAAGGTTTTTCTCAAACTAGGGAATGGCACATAATACTTACACCTTCATCAGGTCATAACCACGTTGTTCTTCATCCAGCAACTTGTTACCGGCTATGTCTTTATCTCGGAATCCGCGGTCGCGAGTCCGGTTCTAGTAGCGCTGCTTCCGGCCGCTTCACTGGGCCTTGTCATCCTTTCTCATTCAGAACACCGGAGATCTGTTAAGCCATCAAGCCTGATCCTCCTCTACCTCTTAACTTCTTGTCTTTGCGACTTGGTACAGCTTACAATACCTTCTCTGCGCCATCTTGATAACCACGACGACCGCCTTATCATCGGATGGCAGCTGGCAGCCAAGATTCTAGTCGTCTACGTCGAGTGTCCGGCGAAAGAAAGCGTTGTGGACGAAGAAGAAGAAAGCGGCCATGGCTCGCTAGAGGAGCGAGCAAGCTTTCTCAGCAGGGCTTTCGTCTCTTGGATTAGTCCCGTCCTCAAGGAAGGCTACAGATTGGTTCTCGTGAATGAGAAGCTCCCGAGCGTCGACTACAAATTAGCGTCTGGAAATCTTCGAGCGTCGATTCTGCGAACGCTCTCCGAATACGGTAAGTACGAGCCGTGGATTTGATCACACATTAAGAATGCTAATAGTCTCTCAGCTTCATCTCCGTTAGCGTCGGTACTATTCAGATGTCTTCGTGCTCCCTTTCTAACAGTCATTGTCCCGCGACTTTTCGTCATCGGCTTTCGGTATGGCCAGCCGGTATTAATTCGCTACGCCATCGAATATGTACAGTCTCCTGAAACAAATGAGGATCAAGGTTATACACTAGTGTCCGTTGCCGCCATCGTCTACATTGGTCTCGCAGTACGTTGAGGTATCGTCCCTTCACCTGTGTAGCTGACACTAACTTTACTTGTAGCTATCGACGAGGGCATACCAACAGGGCTTAAATCGATTACAGGTCATGATTCGAGGTGCCCTGCTTGGGTTGGTTCACGAACACTCGTTGCTCGCTCGTCATGAGCCGTACAGCAAAGGGAAAACAGTGGCAATTGCATCAACAGACGTGAGTGCCCTTGAAGGTGCCCCAAGAATGTTACATGAATCTTGGGCCTTGTTGGTTGAGGTAGTCATTGGAAGCGTCCTGCTGGCTAAGCAAGTTGGATGGCTATGGCCGGTGCCTCATGTTATCATTATTGGTGAGTCTACATATCTATAGTAAGATGTAAAAAGGTAGTGGTGCGCGTTACTCACCTCCTTGTGACAGTATGCTCTCGGGTCAGCAGATACGTCGCACGCAACCTCAGAAGCAGCCAGGCTACGTGGAATACTGCAACACAAGGACGGATCTCCGCGACTTCTACGATGTTGGGCTCCATCAAGACCATCAAAATGCTGGGCCTTCAAAGCATCGTTGAGAAACACATCCTGGGGTTGAGACAAGAGGAGCTTGATAAGGCGAAACGGGTTCGCTGGATCATGGCGATTTACAACGCGAGTGGTATGTCCTCAAAAACCAGTCTCCCCCTCTAATTTGCAATCAAGTTTTCATTATTTTATCCTTTTGCTTTTATTTATTTTTCTAACGATTCATCAGCCAACGCCCTGGGCATGTTTGCTCCAGTCATCACTATTGTCCTCTTCGCCATTATCGCCATGGTGAACGGGACCACTCTCGACACCAAAACAGCCTTCCCGACAATCGCAGTCCTTGCCTTGGTAACGCATTCAGCAAACATGGTCATGACCATCGTTCCCCAAGCGATAGCGGCCTACGCGAGCTTCGATAGAATTGAGGATTACATCAAGTCCATAAAGGCAGTCAGCCGCTCACCGCGCCCTGGACAGCTAGCCGAAGGGATCGAGGTATCAATCCGCGGCTTGACCGTAAAATGGACTCCTGAACAAAGCAACCCAACTTTGGAGAATGTCAACCTGAAGCTTTCACGAGGTATGGTGGTTGCATGCCTGGGACCAGTCGGTTCGGGAAAGACGAGTTTGGCTAGGGCGATCCTGGGAGAAGTGCCACTGGTAAAGGGCACAGTCACATATGCTACCGACAGAATTGCGTATTGTTCACAAGTCCCGTGGCTTCCCAATCGGACCATAAAGCAAGTCATTCGTGGGTCAATGGCAAGATACGGCGATATTGGTAACGATTGGTATCTGGCCGTTGTTCGGGCATGCTGCCTCGACCAGGATCTGGCTGTCCTTCCTGACGGTGATGAGACCATGGTGGGGGTTGACGGTATGAATTTGTCTGGTGGCCAGCGACAGCGCGTGGTAAGAACAACGAGATGAGAAGAAACTTCGAGTGATGATGGCTAATCTTTGGCAAATATACTATACACAGGCTCTTGCGCGTGCCGTCTACCATCGCTGTAAGATGGTGGTACTTGATGATCCGTTCAGCGCGCTTGATGGAAAGACTAGAGATCAGGTTGCTCAAAATCTACTTGGACCGAAAGGGCTTTTCCGCCAGCTGAACGCTGCAGTATTCTGGATAACAAGCTCTAGTAAGTGGTTCATGACCTACTTGAACTGGCACGCTGCCTGCTGACGTGCCTCTCAGCCAAAAATGTGAATCTGAGTGACAATGTCATCATTCTCGAAAGACGCATCACAGAACAAGGTACTTGGGAAGAACTGAGGGACAAGCACCAACAGATTTCCGATTGCTTCCGTGAGGATGCTTCGAATACTAGCGATAAGGAACAGTCAAAGCCATCCGTGGTGACCAAGACAAAGGCGCGAAGCTCACCGACATCGTCCACGGATGACCTCAGACGCTCACAAGGTGATCTGTCGCTATACTGTAGGTACTAACTCCTACCAGGAATCTCCCAGGAGGTTAACAAAGCCACGCAGGGTACTACTTTTCTAATGCTGGACCTCTGAACATCCTGCTCATGGTAGCTTGTACGGCCTCGTACTCCTTCTTCATCACCTTCCCCCAGTACTGGGTCAAATGGTGGACCCAAAATGACGAGCTTGATTCGGCCAGCAATAGAGACACGGTCTACTACGCGCTAGGCTATGCCCTCCTATACCTGATGGCTTGGATATCCACGAACGGCACGATGTTGTCGACCGTCTTTCGAATTGCGCCAACGTCCGGGCTGAATCTTCATCGGAGCCTCGCGCACACCATCATGCATGCGCCCCTCTTCTTTTTCTCAATGGCAGACATGGGCGTTCTCCTGAACTACTTCAGCCAAGACATACAGCTCGTGGACAAGACGCTTGCGCAGGCCGTCATGTCCTTTGCCATTCAAGTGTGCAAGATGATTGTGCAAGCGTCTCTACTCCTTGCTGCTCAGCCCATCATGGTCGTCACTCTTCCCGTCTGTGCCGCGGTCGTGTACGCAATCCAGAAGGTCTACCTGCGCACTTCGCGCCAGCTCCGACTCCTTGAGCTGGAGAGTCGGGCGGCTGTGAATTCGTCTCTTTTGGAAACCGTCCAGGGTATCGAAACAATTCGGGCATTTGGCTGGCGAACCGAAGCGGCGATAGAAAACATCCATGTCGTCGACATGAGCCAGCGTCCCTTTTACCTGTTGCTTTGTCTTCAAAGGTGGCTTAATGTTGTTCTCGATCTTCTTGTTGCTGGTGTGGCCGTCGGCACAATCTTTCTCGCAGTCAGCTTGAAGGGCACGGTGACGGGAGGCCAGATTGGCGTGGCCCTATCGGTCATTATCGCTGCCAATGCCACTCTCCTGAGCCTGGTTCAGTCGTGGACAAACCTGGAGATCTCCCTCGGTGCTATTTCGCGGTTGAAGAGAGTGGAGGAAGATACACCACAAGAGCCGGTTTCCGTTCCCTGCCCTGGCCTCATCAGTCCAAACCACAGACCCTTTACCGGATGGCCCTCGCCTGATCTTTATGACAACACACCCGGACTAGTTCGGTTTGAAGGAGTCTCGGCATCATATACGAGCAATGGCCCTTTGGTACTCCAAGATCTCAATCTCGATATTGCCTCCGGCCAAGTGGTGGTCATTTGCGGACGGACAGGCAGCGGGAAAAGTTCGCTCCTCCTTGCGATGCTTCGTCTAATCAATATCCGCGACGGGACACTCCGCATAGGGAACAAGGATATTCGTCAGGCTCCTCTGCATATCATCCGTGAAAAAGCCTTCATCACGGTCACGCAAGACTCGTTCCACTTACCCGATGCATCTCTGCGCTTCAACCTTGACCCAACATGTCTACTTCCCAACGACGCCCTGGTATCAGTTCTTCAAATCCTCGGGCTATGGCTCCATTTCTCATCGTCCTCCTCGAATAACTACCCATATTCAGAGCATCCAGTCATTGACGAAACCAGCCCTCTTCTCAACGCTACCACGCCCTCTCCAAGCCCTTCCTATCACCCCATCCTCGACACTCCCCTCTCCCTCCTCCCCACCCTCTCCACCGGCCACCTCCAACTCCTCTCCCTCTGCCGCGCCATCATCAAAGCCCGACACATGCGCACCATACATATAGCCCAAGCCGCCCCAGAGGAAGAAGAATACAGACGAGACACAACTACCTCTACCGATCCAGACTTTTGCTCATCTGCTTCTCCTTCTTCCTCCGATCCGGGCTTTCGTAAACCGGACGACATCGTGCAGCCGATTATTTTGCTGGATGAAATCACGGCTTCGTTGGATGAGAAGACGGAGCAAATGGTGCTTAGGGTCGTGAGGGAGGAGTTTGTGCAAAACAAGTATACGGTCTTGATGGTTACGCATCGGGTGGAGGCGGTAAGGGGTGCTTTGTTGGGGGGAAGGTCAAGGTGGGTGGAGGAGGATTTGGTGGTGAGTATGGAGGGGGGAAAGATAGTGGGGGTTGAGAAGGTGGGTGGGCGACGCTGACGGCGTTAGGAGCTAAGGGAGGTTGAGGGTAGGGAGGAGGAAGTATCCGTGTTCTCTCTCTCAGAGATGGGGTGCTGAGAGGGAGCATTGAGAGGTGGAAGGGGAAGGGAAGGGATCCGTCCCGTGGAGGAATGCGACGCTGAATGATTTTGAAAAAAAAGGCGTGAGTTATCTCCATCCGAGGAAGATACAGTCAAGAGATGTTACAGAGCGGCGTATACCTATTAATTACATGGATTCCATTTCTGCCCTTTCAGTCGTTCTTGCTCAGACATGACGACAAGTCTTTTTTTGTTAGAAAGTAAGAAGGGCAAGTTCCCTTTCTATTGTCGGATCATGCAACCTGGGTCTGGTGTTATCGCCCGGCATCCCTGACATAGATTTAGTTTTCATGTTGTCTTTTTCTTTTCGGGTTGGCCTGGGGGTAGGTCAAGTTTTTATGTTTGAAGAAACTCACATGTTTTAGTGGTTATTCGGTTCCATCTATTTACTAATCGATCTCTCTCTGTCTTTTTCTTACGGACTTTCGAGAGATCGAGTGACCTGACCACCGAGTCCTTCGCCACCATGTCCAATAACACCACCTTAACAACATCACAACCAACGACATCAACTACCCTATCTGCCGCCATACATACAGCTACATCCACCTCTGCCCCCAGCAGCAATGGTCCACACACCCTCTACCACGCTCAAAGTGAACGTTATGTGTGCGTTTATGTGGTTTAGTACTCGACAGACAACCTCATCGTTCGTAAGATAATTAAGCATTGCGTGGAAGGAAGCTATGTATACCCGGATATATAGTGATTGATGATTTAGAAATAAGGCTAAATACAAACTGACCATATTGACCCCACACGTTGGAGGTGATCTGTTTGTTTGACTTTCTTCGGCCAAAAAAAATTACAAACCAGGATTGTGGTATTGAGTGGTGACTGTGGGTGTTTGTTTAGGTCTTACAGCTCTTTATTTCTTTGGGGGCTAAAAGTTTGCTACGTATTGCATGCACCGAAACATACTATTACTAATGTAATCGGCTCTGATTATAAGTTAGTATCTATCATAGGCTGCATAGGAAAGAGTGGTACGTGAACAGGACTCGGTAACAGCGCAACGGGAGGTGCAATCTTTTCTTTCTTTCTTTCTTTCTTTGTTGTTGAGTCCGTAGGTAACCATGACAACAGACCCGAAGGGAAAACACTCGCTCATGCTGAGTCAAACCAACACTACTTCTTTCGCCCAAACCAATGTGTGGAAGTTGATCATTTAACTTATAGCATCACAAGGAGCTGGAAGTTTTTTTTATTTTTATTTTTATTTATTTTTATAATATTTGAAAGATCAGATGGAAGAAAGGAATCACCATGCGGAGAGGCTTTGCATACCCAAGAGCAGTGGCAGAGGGGAGAGAGCGAAGAGACTAGAATTAGTACGGCTGATTATATAGATTTACCTTTACATACCAACCCACAACAGTAACAGGGATTGTAGTATAGTGGTCAGTACTTCTCGTTGTGGTCAATTCGACGTACAACGGAACCGAGAGGACCCAGGTTCGATTCCTGGCAATCCCAATTTTTTCGCTTTTGGATTTCTTACAGTCGGTCGTCCTTGTTCTTTTGCTTGGTGTTCTGCGAAAAGATTTTAAAATTTAAAATTTTTGAATTCAAGAAATAGATCCATCACAAATCCAGAAAGTCATATTTGGAAGTCTGCGAGAGAGAATGGTAGTGTTGGTTGTATTTTATACTATCTTGCTGTAATCCGAAATGAAAGGAACTGGATGCCGGGTAGCCATGACGATGAACACGCAAATGATGCAAGAGGTGGAGGAAAGAATCAACGTCAGCATCCTTTGGGCAATGTAATCTCATTGAAAGACAATCACAGCGAATAGACAGAATATTGTAGTCATAGACAGCGTTGTCCTCGTTCCCGAACAGCACCTTGACATTACACCACCGCCAACCTGTCCAAAAGACCATCTTTCCCCTGATGCTTGTAACTAAGAGTTAGGTATAATATATACATACGATAGATAGTGTTCAAACCTGCGTTGGTATGTTATACAATGCTTTTGCGCATTTCTCTCCCTCCTCCAAACTTTTTTGAAACGCGTGCACGCCCTCCCAAGAAAACCCTATATACAAGTGTTGTCCAAGAAGATAACAATGTATAAAGGTCCTGTTCTTGGACGAAGAAGAGAAATGTTAGCCCCCAATGCTATGCAATCAGAATCCAAAAATATAATGCTTGCTTCCCCCTTCACCCAAAGGACCAAAAAAAAAGGCGTTATCTCAAAACACCACCCTACCCAACCCCATCTGTATCCCCCTTTCCCATCCTTCCCTCAACTTTCTATAGTCATAGCCATGGTCACCTTTATACCTCTTCCTTTGCCTTACTGCTGCTGCTGTTGTTGTTGTTGCTGTTCCTTTCTCATCACAAACAAGTTCAGTCTCCTAAGCCCTGACTTCCGTAGCGCCCGCAAAGCTCTTAAACCGCTCGTTAAAGACCTTGACCCTCTCCTCCTCCATCATCTTCTGCAGCTTTCTGGTCTGGCGAACCGCCTCCTCACGTTCCTCCTGGAGAGTCATGACCTCAATCTGGGCCATGTTCATGCGACTGACGACTTCCTGCATTTCCGAGTCGGCAGCCATCAGGGCGCCTTCGAGCTGGGCGACGCGGGCTTTGAGGGTAGTCACGTCCTCGGCCATGTTGCCCTCGGCGGCAGCCGATGAAAGAATCCCAGAGGCCCGCGGCCGAAGGTAGGTCGAGGCATGCGAGTTAGAATAAAAGGAAGAAGATGATGAAAGTAAAAAAGGGCTCGACATGCGAGTGGTACGGGGAGTGGCATCGCTCTTACTCGCCAGGCTCATGCTGAACATGGGGCTGAGGGGAGACTTGGGCGGGAATGAGCGCGGGGGAAGACCACGCATGGCGGCTGCCGAGCCCGCAGGCCCATCGCGCAGACGCAGGAGGTGGATGCTATGACTCTCCTTAAGCGTCTGCAGCTCTTCCTCATGGCGGTTCACGCGCTCTTCAGCATTGGTTTGCGCGGTAATCACCTGTTCCTCAAGCTCCCTTAGGCGCTTCTGGAGACTGGCAATGCGCTCCGTGCTTACGCGCTGGTTGGCCTCACCGCGGGCAACGGTATCGGCCAGTCTCGAGCGGAGTGCAGCGTTGATGGCAAGCTGAGCGCGCACTTGCTGTGCGAGTTCCTCGACACGCCGGGCCGAGTCAGACAGTTGCTCAGCTAGAGTGAGCTCGGCGTCAATGTGTTGCTTTTCGGACTCCCGGAGGGATTCGAGCTCGGCAAGCTGGGCAACGTTATCCTCACGAGCCATGTCACGCTCCGTCACTACAGTCGAGAGAGATTGCTCAAGGTGAGCAATGGCGAGCTGCATTGCCTCGTTGGATGCAGTGCTGTCCTCGAGGTCCTTGATACGGACGAGAGCTTCACTGTAGGTGGCTTGCAAGTCTGCATAAGCCTTCTCCAGGGACGCTGACGACACCGGAACAAGAGCGTCATTGTCGCTGTAATTGGACATGTAGCTGCTACGGGCGAAGCCCTCAGGAATAAGGATGTCTCTTTCCCTGAGAAGGCTGCGCAGGGAGGTGATTTCCTGCTCGGCGCGATCAAGGTTCATCTTGAGGCCACCCAGACCCTTCTCGACCTCCCACTTCTGGTCAATGGCCTCCTCAGCCCGGCGACGCAGGACGGCGATCTCATCGCGAAGGTTGGCCACCTCCTTTTCGTATCCACCACGAGGGGAAGACGAGAGAAGACGGTCACGCTCCTGCTCGAGAAGCTTGATTCTCTTGGCGTTCTCGCGATTCTGGATCTCCTGTCTCTCAAGGAGACTGCGCAGAGCACGGTGCAATGCGTCGCGCTGTGCCTCGACGTCCTTTAGCCTGTCGGCCAGGATCTCACCGCGAGGCTCAGCAGCAGCAGCAACAACATGGTGCTTTGTAGTGTTTGACCGGGCAAGGGACATGGGGCGGCCGGCTCTCTTAATAGAGCTGGTATTTGTGCCTGCAACTGATGTTGAACGTGAAAGGACCATCGACATGCGGGTTCCTGTCTCTTTGAGTTCGTTGTTCTCCGACTTCAAAGTGCGCAGTTCCTGCTCCAACTTGCGCAGCTCCGTGTTCTCAAAACGTAGCGCCTCGAGCTCCTGTTGCAGGTCGTCGATTTCTGCGCTTTCACTTCTCAACGACTGAAGTTCATTCTGCTGGCTGCTGAGCTGAGCGTTTGCAGACTTAAGCAGTTGAACCTCCTCGTGCAACTTGCTGCACTCGCTATGTTCGAGCTTGATGGCGTGAAGCTCCTCCTGCAACCTTACGACATCTGAGTCTCCTGACTTCAGTGCTTGGAGCTCCTCTTGCAGTCGATCGCATCCTGTGTGTTCAGCTCGGAACTGCTCAAACTCATCTCGCAGTCTAGCGAACTCCGTATTTCCGAGCTTGCCGCATTCTGCGTGTTCGGACTGAAGGTGGTCGTACTCGTCGCGGTACTTGCCAAGTTCGGCATTTTCAGCCTTCAGGAGATCGACCTCCTCCTGGATCTTACCAAGCTCCTCATTTTCCGTCTTGAGAGATTGTACTTCTTGCTCCAGCCTGGTCGCATCATAGGCGAGCTTGTCTCGCTCGTTTGACGTGTTTTCCAACTTGCCCTTGATGTCACCGAGGAGGTCTTCCAGGCTTTCCCTCGTCTGACGCTCTTCGGAGAGCTTTCGTCGCAAGTCGTCGCATGTGGCCTCGAGTTCCTTGATCCTGTCACTGGTTTCCTCGTTTTGTATTTTGGCAACATCAATCATCGAAGCCCTCTTTGAAAGTTCCTGGATCTGTTCGTCGAGGGCGCGGCGCCTAATCCGCTCATCTTGTAGCTTGGTGGTAAGCTCAAGTCTAATTTGCGCTCGTTCCTGCTCCGCTTTGCGCTTGAGCACAGTAATTTCCTCCTTGGCTTGATCATAGTCGCTAAATTTTGATGAACTGTGTCCAGAGTCGGAGAAGTAGTCGCTTGTTCTTCTCCCGGATTCATTAGGGTTGCCGTTATTGACCTGTTCCTGTAGCTTGTCCACCAGATCCTCCAAGTCCATTTCACGCCGAATGGATGCAGCCAACTCGGCGCCGATGGCTTTCAGTTCGTCCTCCATTTCGTCGATCTGATACTGCGACGTCTCACTGGGCGGCGGCGTCTGTAGGTAGTCTTCGCAGTACTCTAGCGGCCGCTCGGTTTTCGCATTGGTATGACTAGGTGTCCTGAGCAGGCGTGGGGATTCATCTGCAAGCGTCCGTAGGGTTGAGCGTCTCACGGAATGAGGAGAAGGGGACGGGATGGGCGAGATGTCTTCTTTGTCTTCCGAGAACTCGGTTGTGGAAGATTGTGGCGTGGTAGCCCAGTTGCCATAGAAGTTGGCGTCCAATTGGGACGAGGCGGGCGATTTTGGCAGAGGTCTGTTAAGATTATTGTTTTCACCCGGGGTTGAAACGAGCGGAAAGGCCCGTTGTCGATGGTCACTATCTTCTGCTGGCGCAAGATTTAGATGTGGAGGGGGAGACTTTCGAGAAGACAGCGACATGGTATTGGGCTTGACTATGGGATTGCGCCTGTCATGTGTCTCTTGCAAGTGCGTATTAATCGTCGCGGTGGCGTTAGTATAGGGAGCCGCAACCTCGTCGTTGTAGTACGTATCGAGGTTGTGGTCCAATGATCGAGTGGTCACACCAAGGCTGTCGGCGCTTATATGCCGGTCTGGCGACACTGACAATGGGCCCCCTGTCTGAGCCGATGAGATAATCGGGCTCTCCTTCAAAGTCTGTGTGGGCTGCAGGTTGCCGGTATTAGAGATACAGGGGCCTTGAAGTTGTACAGAACGATCGGACACGGTGCTTGATCTACATGGAACAGTTGAAGGTCAGTTTGTTGTTCACCCGCATTTAGCCTGCCTAGACGACTATGACCTGAACCAGACTCTCGGATATACAAAGGACTTACGACCGTTGGTTGTTGCTGCTATAGTCGGGATCCGCCGGTAAATCGGAAGCGTGGGCAGCAGCCGAGGAACGAGAAGGATGTAGTGGAGGACCAAATTTGGCGGGGAATTCGTACAGAGTAGGGCTATCCAAAGAACACGATCTCGAGAAACGGGACTCGGGACGGGGAAGATCGCGGATGATGTCAAGATAGTTCCTTCCCGGAGACGAGAAGCGGGTGGCCAAGGGCGAAGCTGAGGATGATAACGGCTTGCGCTTGATGGGGGCCGGGGTGTAAGCGAGGCTTTGGGACCGGCCTTTGCTGGGACTCGGGGTCGGACGTTGGTCGGGGATGGTAGGTAGTGGAGGGAACTGGTGGTCCGTCTCCAGTTGGTCTAGTGTTTCCTCTGTTTCGTCCGATGTCGAAGGTCCGAGCCCGTGTGGCGGGAGAAGGGACGGCAGCTGTGGGTATTCCTTTGAGAAACGTGGTGGTGTTCTAGCGGACGACACAGCGGGCGCGGCACCAACAGGCTCGACGACAGCTGAACGTGCAGGAGGCGGGGAGAATTTAAGGAGAGTGGTAACCTCGGGCAAAGCAGCGCGGTTCGTGTCGAGCTGTGGATGGTGATGTTGTTCCTGGTGGTGGTGGTGGTGTTGTTGTTGTTGTTGGTATTGTTGTTCTTGATGATAGTGAAGAGGCAGAGCAGGGCCAAAATCGAACCCTCTCTCGTCAGGGGAAGAAGGGACGAAAGTAGCCATAATGGTGGCTGAGGCTAGGGCAACGGTAGTATATGAAGAAGGAAATGACCCCAAGTCAACTAAGGTCAGGGTGCGGTGCTAAAGTGCCCGGGTGGTATCTGCTGCAACGCGGACGGTAGTGGCGTTTGGTGGTCTAGCGAGGTCGCTAGAGATGATCTCCACGGCTGGTCTGGGTAACGGGCCTTGAGTTTGAAATTCGAAACCGAATCTACAACGGGGACCTGATCATCCTCATCATGGGCTTGGTCGACCGCGATTGGATGGGCTTGATTGGGGGTTTGGACAAGGCAAGGACTGGATCAGAGGTTCCAATTAGTGTAATTGGCGGACAGTCAATCACTTCCCTCTTTCAAAGAAGGGCTGGAAGGGAAAGGTCGCAGAAAGGGAGAGAGCGAGACGAAAAGAGCAAGAGACGAGCGAACGTGACAGGCTGACGGCGGACGCGCAGGTCCGGAAGTCAGTGAGATCTTCCACCTGGAAGAGACAACAAGAGAGTGACAAGGCGCCGGGGTCTTGGGGTCCAATGTGTAGGGTACCCAGATTATCTTTGATGGAAGAAGTGGAGGGAACAATTTCGCGCAGGCGGGTTGGGAGAAGAACAAGCGAGTAAACGAGTTGCAGGATATTATTGGATTGGAGGATTTGGCCGATTCAAAAGGGGGCAACTTCCCTCTCTCTCTTTCTGTTGACGCCGGCTCTTCAGGGTCTTAACTGAATTCCTCTCTTGACCTGTTTCTTCCCTCCCTCCATTCCTCCCACATGCCGCTGGCGCTCGCCAGTAGCAGTCGCGCTCTGCCGTGACAGAGATGGCTCATTGGCGCCATTGATTCCAATTTGGGTCAAGAGGAAGGAGAGGACATCCGAGAAGGCGAGGAGAATTGAAACAAAGTGGGATGGCGCAACAGAAAACGCCCCAAGTGGAAACGCAACAAACCTCCACTTCCCTTCCGGTCGTGTTTCCCAGTGGTCCTCCGGGCTGCAGCGCTCCTGCCCATTGGGCAACGCCGTTCGTACCTTGCAGATTGGCCTGCAACCGTGCACGGCCCTTTCGATCTCCGTCTCTCCAATCACCACGTCTTGTCAGGGGGTTCCATTGTCAATTCAGCCCATTGTCCTTTTTTTATGACCTTGCCCAAGGCCTGGATGGAATTGGAGGGATCGGGATTCCGTCATGGATGCAGCTTCCAAAGGGGCTCATTCTGTTCTTCAGCTCAACCTCGATTTGGGTCTCCTGGTTCGTGAGTCTCGACACGGAAACCACAAGGTACCCATGTACGAGTCATATGAGCCATGAATCTACGAAACAAAACAAAAAAAAGAAAAAGACCTCAAGATGGAGTTAATGCTGAGGGCAGCCTGGGTAGGTGAGCGAGACGATTTCCCGTAGTGCCAAACGGGATGGCGTCAAAGGGCGGGAACTTGGCAAGCCCCGGGAAGCGCCCATGCTTTTTACCATGATTGCGATGGAGTAGATTAATAAAAGTAACGACAGGGATTCCAGTTCTAGTGTAGCCCGAAGATAGCAACGTCCTTCGTTTTCTTCGCTCTCTTTCAATATAATTCCGTGAAAGCCGGCGTGGGCTTGACTGATCTCATGTTGAATTGCCCAATGGGTTCGGACCGTTGACATGGAGCTTTACCACCGCTTTGGGGCGATTTTCTCTAGACATGTCGAGAACGGGAAAATGACATACCATGCGGTATGACAGCTGGGGCATGGAAGGGCACGTGATTTTCTTCTTCTGAGTTTTGGCCTTCAATCACTCAAGCTTTTCCCTTATCCTGCCGTGGGTAGGTCTCATGGGGTTTGGGAGAAGCAAGAGAGTACACGTAGTACCAAAGGCCGTTTCATTCGGCGGCCACCGCGATCTCGTTCACAGCGACGCGAAGTCGATCTTGCACCATCAGATCGTGATGATGTGCGTTGGAAGCGCCGGCCCCTCTCCCAGCTCTTCTAGATGGCCGGCATGTCATCCGAAAAAAAAAAAAAAGAAAAAAAACCCCGACGAGAGTTGTGTGACTTTTTGTCCATCATGAAAGCGCCCACTGCGACAACCCACTATGCATGAAACCGTCGGAGCCGAACGCAGTTGATGTAAAAGGCATTGTTGACAACAAGGACCGTCAGTTTATTTGCTTCATTGAAGGTCGACTGTCCTTTGATGATGGTTGTTGACATGGTCATGATGTCTCCAATGAAATGGGCAAATGTGACTGCTTAAGCCATGAGACGCAACATTCACCTATTGATAAATGAACCAGTATACATATGTGTTTGTGGACGAGTTGGTTTCGAAAACCCCATCAGTTCGTCAGTAGATTGATCTCCGAAACATGCTTTGTTCTCCAGTAAAGGCTCATCAGGTTATATCCCTGTCAATATATAGCTGTAGACACTTGATCAGTTCCAATCTATACGTCACATTCGCGATGACTCCTACTCGATTGTCAGAGTGAAGAGTTCCTTTGTGTTTACCTTCGAGGCTGATAGATCACCTTCGGCCTACTCTCAACCACATTGACCTCTTTCCGCGACATAACTTAACGGTTGGATGACCTCGCCGTGAAGTCCGTACGCTGGACTTGACGGCGTGGAAATATCTTGGATGGACCTAACAGGATGGGTCAAAAATCATTTGTTGAATAGTAGGCGTCCGGAGTGAAAAGATGAATGTGATCGATCGACGGGACTCAAGGTGAAGAAAATGAAAGCCTTCCGAAACAGAACAAAGGCAAATGAACAAAAAGCTCAGCTGCCCTAGCCTGGGGTTAGAAAACACCACGAATTTTCTAGCTCCCCGCACACCTACCGCGTCGGCTATTGGAAGATGTTGGAGAATCTGATCTTGAGGTGAGGAAGGAAGGTCTGCCGCCCGTGTCCGCAAGGATCGACCCAAAAAGAGGTGATTACTTGAGAGAGGGAAGACTTTATATGCTTGCTGTTGAGGTACATTTTTGGGGTCGAGGAGGATACTGGTAACGTAGGCATGCTGGCCTGGAGGTGTAGATGTGTCGATGGCCTAGCTGTGGGAATCGGATGATTGCATCAGGGCATGTACATAAGTGACATGTATGGGGTGAGAAGAGGTTAATGAAAGTAATGCTCCTTATATTTGTATCCTCATCCTTTAAAGTATGGTGAGACCTGTCCAAGCATCACCGGGGTCATCATCACTTGGCAATTATCAGCCCAAAGCGTGGTGAAAAAAAGGCAGGCAGAAGTCGCATAACTGAAACGAGTTCTGGAAAACAGGACATTACGTTAGAACCTCGTACCCTATCAGACAGATGTCCGATCTTGCGTAGGCCTGCCTGGTCTTGGAAAGCAGTCCAGGCTTGTTGACTCAAGCTCCACCATAGCATCAAACCGCATCAACTATATCCATCCGAAATCATCATGAAAAGAGTTGTCATCCCAACAGCCACAATAAAGCTCGTAGCGGGTGAACAGTGAGGACCTTGATGTCTCGAGTGTTTGGTGCTGTTGGTGACGTTGTCGAATCTCGGTGCTTGCCCTGGCTCTGGTGGTGGAGCTTATCAGCTGTCACGGTCGGGTCGCAGATAAGACTCCCCCACTTCTCCCGGGTCCCGAACGTCCTTTGGGCGTCGGTCGCCCAGCTCGTCTGAATGATGATGTGGTTGGCTGATGAATCTCTGAACGCGGGAAGGCTCTCTCACCTGAAGCTGTCGTTTCTGCCATAGCCATAGCGTGTTAAGCATTTGCCTCTAAACCAAAGCTGAACACTATCATCGTCACCGGCGCAACCGCAAGGCAACCCGAACCAGGAAACACATGCCTGAACCACCAGCTCCCCGTTTCTCAACCCTGAATGACAACATTTGATCATCCTACTTACAGAACGGTACTAGCTCCGACATCGCACTTTGATCTACACGCGTATTCCGCAACACCTTGTTGATTCTCAGCTTCTCTTCGCTTCAGCTTCCCAAATCCAGCGGTATCGTCCGGTCGTCTAGAGGCATCGATCCGTCATCGTTCCCCGTCCTTTATCTTCCACCTGCGCAACCCTCGATTGTCGATACAGAATAACCTCAGAAGACGCCGCACCTCACAACGCAAACAACCCACTCGATCTCTCTCCCTACCGCACACGCACATCTACACACGCACGTCTACAAGTACCGGCACGCTACGCTACGAATCCCATTTCGACGGGGGACAGCAACATAGTCCGCGCTCTCGCCAATTGCATGCTTCGCGGCTCTAGGTAGCCTCGCTCAATGGTGGCTACCTTAGGTCACCGCCCACGCCATACACACCAAGGCCCCGAGGAGTTGCGAAGCGCATCGAATGAATGCAACCTCTAAACCCATTCCTCAGTGCTTTTGCCAAGAGCCCTTATCTCGCCCAGTGCTCGCCCCCTCAGCAGCACATCCTCCTTGTCCCGACCACCGATGTCATTCTTGACTCCCGCGACACCGAGACGGGCGCGCCCTTGTCAGCTTCCGTAGCCTCCGATGAGTTCATCGGGAGCCATGTGCTGCGCATCCTTCCACCCAAGGGGGGCCCTGGCGCGGGAGCCAAGGAACCTACGCAGAATCTCCGTGAGATGAAGGGCAAACCCAAGCTATACAGCACCATCAATGGCAGGACCATTGTCATCAAGGACAACTATGTCTACAGCAACAAGGGTACCGAACTCCTTCACAGAATCTCAGCCGTGAACCTACCGACCGCTAACTGTTCTGGGTGTTGAACAGGATTCAGGGCCTTGGCCCAAGCCAACCTTCTCCACGACGCCCTTTGGTACCCCGATACTCTCGAGCTTAAGCAGTTCCTGGTCTATTTCATATCACGCCCGCTGGTCGGATCATGGGAGGAAGTCAACATCCCTCCGGCCCTACTGCCGCCCGAACCAACCACCCGACCCAAACCTATAGCAGCTGCGTCGGACGCACCGAAAAAGAAGGACATTAGGAGCTTCCACGAACTCCTCAATCATTTTCCCGCCATTGCAAGGCAGATGCAAAATGGTCTCGAGAAGCTGTTCCGCGAGTTCACCCTTGTAGTCGAACGACCACTACCGCCACCTCCCTCTGCGAGCGTCATCCCAGACCCAGAACCCATCAATGGCCCCATTACACACGCGGTTCGAAGTGTACGATCGAACAGCACAGGAAGTATCAGCTTCACAAGGAACACGCATGGTGACCACTTGACCGAGAGCATATACAGCCAGGATGATGAGGACATTATGAGGGTGGCTCTGGAGACCGCTGTAACGTCAGCCATTGACCTCTTCCAAAATGTCGATAAGCAACAATTGTCTTTGTTGGGCGCAACTACCGACTTGACTGGACCAGTTGTCGAACGTATGATTGAACGTTATGTGACGGAAAACGTACACTACATGTTGTTCCCCCGCTTGACGACACTTCGACGACCGGATGATCTCGAGCTAGAGGCCAAGATACGGCAGATGGATAACATCGATATTTCTCAGCTGGGAATCGCTATGGACGGTGGGTCGCGAGCAAAGCGTGATCTCATCTCTCGACTGGGGCGTGCGGTGGACGAGTTCCGCAAAATGACAAACGCCAGCTGTCCTCAGGAGATGATGGAAATTCTTCTTTCTACTGCCAAGGCTGCAACGCAGCTCGCTTTACCTGAGCCTCCGCAGACGCCGGGGCCAGCTTCGGAAAAGCCCATTTTGACCATCAACGCTGATACCCTCGTATCTCTGCTGCTGTATGTTGTCATCAAAGCTCGGATTAAGCACCTCCAAGCGCGACTAAGCTATGTTCGACACTTCATCTTCATCGATGATGTTGATAGTGGCGAGATCGGCTATGCACTCAGCACCTTCGAGGCTGTTTTGGCGTATCTTGACCGTGATTCCGGCGGGTTACGGCGAGCCAGTCGTCGGAACAGAGCCCTTTGGGACGCGGTGTCAAAAGGCGACATCGTGGAGCTGAAGAAAATCATGGAACCAGAAACGTATTCCAGCGACGACGCCTACTATGCAGTCGAACCCCGGCCTTCTTCACGCAGGGCATCGGGAAATGAGTGGAACTTCGCGAATGGGGGTTCGAGTCTGTCTTCAACAGCCTTTTCCGTATCGGAGCGTTTCTCTGAAGGTTCTGGTCTCAGTCACGTATTTCCGTTCCAGGATGGAGCATCCGATGACATCGACATTGATCCTTACGAAGCTGAACCACTGCCTCTGCCAAAGAAAGTCAAAAGGGTATCAATGGACACTCGAAGTATGTCACTGTCGAGCAGCTCGGAGATCTCATTTAGGTCTAGGACAGCCAGCATCACCACGACATGGACAGGCGGAGTTGAAGGCGACACTAGTATTGAACGCCTCGCCCAGACCACCGATGCACTTGGGGAGTCAGTACCGATGATGGCCATCCAAAACGGCCGTGTTGAGGTCTTGGAGTATCTGCTGTCACTGAGCCAGTATTTCCCTGCTCATGTCCTGTTGGAAGACCAGAACAACGCGGGCACGACATTGATGAGCGCTGCGGTTCAGTTGGGTGAAGCCAAAGTCATCAACATGCTGTTGAACTTGTTCCTCGAATCAACGCCGCGCGATCAGCTTAGAGATTATCTCGCCAGACAAGATACATGGGGTCGTAGTGCTGCGCATTACCTCTTCCACGCTCCCTTCCTAATAAAACTTATAGGCGAGATGCTACCATGGCGGCAGAAGGACAAAAACGGACAAACACCATTATTCGCGTTATGTCGGTCGTATGATCATGCCAACTACTCCGTCATGGTAGAGGAGGGCCTTGACTTTGCCACGAGAACTCAGGGCGATGGTCAGCCTCTGCACCTGGATGAACATGTCGATGTCAAGGGCAATACCCTTCTGCATATCATCAACGACCCGAAGCTTGCGTTACAAATCCTGCAACATTGCGATGTTGATGTCAATGCAACCAACGAAAAGAGGTTTACCCCTCTGATGCTGGCCAGCAAGTATGGGCGTTTCGATATGGTGCGAGTGCTCTTCGGAGATCCTCGCGTCGATGTTGCGGCCAGGGAGCTTCGAGGTTTGACAGCCGTAGAATTGGCCAAGGACGACGAGGTCCGCAACAAGATCGACGATCTCACCCTGTTCTCGCTCATACCGGGCTCCGACTCACGCACAACGGGTGTGGTACGATCCTATTTCGTTGAGGATACCTCCATCCGTTTTGTGCTGAAGTCGGGGGCACCGGTCGACCGGTATAGTTATGCCGTAACGACGTGTCGTCGATCTCTGACGGACTTTGAGCACCTTGTCAAGTTGCTGGAGATAGAGAACCCTTCCTCATGGATACCGTCTCTGGCGGATGTGCGGTCGCCGACACAGATTCTTTCCAGGCCAAGTCGAGCGGTACTCAAGGATCTCCAGATTCGTATGGATTGGTTCTTACGGGTACTTTTGGCGCATCCCACGTTTGCTACTCATGAGATGCTTTGGGAGTTCTTCCTGGTGCCTGACTTGCAGCTTGACATGATGGCCGAACGGAGTAGGCTCAAGGCGGAAGCGCTAACGGAGAAAATCCATGACGAGATGGAGCCTGTCATAGACCTAAGGGAGGTTGAGCAATTTGTCGATCATGCTCGTGATATCGTCAGGAGCGTGCACTTTTCTACCAGGAGTGTGGCCCGGAGGGCGAACGTAGTCGGAAACGTTGCCATGGGTAAGTCATTCCTTTTCACAGACCTCTCTCTCCACCAAAGGAACCACCCTTTGCTAACAATACTCATAAATAGACCTCTACGATGCCTCGCAACTCCTTCACCGCGTCCTCACCACCTTCCCTTTCCTCCCACCCTCCCACCTAACCGCCCTGGAACTCTACGTCCGCGCCCTCGCTCCACCCCAAAACTCGCCAACAAACCTTTTCTTCAACGCCTTCTTAACTCTTTACTCCAACGTCGAAGCCATCCTCCGCGCCCTCGCCAAGCCGCCGCGAACCATTGCCAAGATTGTCTCCATTCGCCGCGAGGCCGAGCGCAACTACAACTCGCTCAACCGCTCGTCGCGTTGGCCGCTCGGTCTTTTGGATGAGACGAGGCAGCGGATGAACGAGGAACGAGAGGAGAAGGTCAAGAATGCGGAACGCGAGGCGGAGATGTTGGGAAAAGAACTAAGGTATGCCCAGCAGACGGTAGCGGGCGAACTGGCGGGGTGGAGGGATATGCATGAAAAGATGGGACGGAGGGCGATTAGGGAGTTGGCGAGGGGGATGTTGATCTTGGAGAGAGGACGAATGGAGGGGTTGAAGAGGGCTTTGAGGAAGGTCAAGGCGGTTGAGGCCGGAGGGCTGACGGGTTTGCGGGATAGTGCTGTTGATAGGAATTCAGTTGGGGTTGGTGGAAGTAGTAGTGGTGGCTACAGGGGGAATGGGAATGGGAATGGGAATGGGAGGGGTGTACCCGGCAAAGGCGTCGTCGGTGTGGGAAAAGCCCCGGCGACGATAGCTGCCAGTACGGTGGTTGCGACGGGGAGGATTGATGATAACTTGTTATAGTCCCAGTTAACGAATGGTGGGACGGCGGCAGATGGAGCGGTGTAAGTTTCACGGACTGAAAGTACAAACGGCGTTGGATGGCTTTTATCTTTTTGAAGAGGCTGGTTTGCTGTCGGTTTGTGGAACGTGTAATGTACAACATGACAATATGGGCAATGGTTTGGTGAAATGCCTGGCGGCGTTGTCTGGCCGTTGGAGATTACATTTCAAAGATTTGTCCGCCTGCAGTGGTGAGACAGTGTTGAGTGGTTTACAGGATACAGGACAGGCGTTAGAGCTGGGAACGTGCGGTTGAACTTTCAATGTCATACTCTTTCTCTGCGCAGAAGTTACCTCGCCGCCCCTTTGGGTTCCGCCGCGGGGGTCTTTTATTTCAATTTCGTTTCTTTTTTTTTGTTTTTTGTTTGGTTTCGACACAGTCGACAATAAAGTCAGCGTGTGATGTCTTGTCCCAATTAATCACGCAGCCCGCAAAGAAATTTTGCCGAAAAAAATTCGAAACAAAAAGAAAAAGAAACCAATTCATGAACCTAGAGAGCCCAGCAAGCGATCCAGATGAGAACCACATAGGTATCATCAACAAAACGACCTCCACTCAGAGGTATCTAGGTAACTGCTCCTTAACGGCTTTCAGACGCCAAACCCCTATTGCGCGTATAGTATGTATAGGTAGGTACAGCGTACGGATCACACAACCTGACCATCTTGAAGATCGCATGATGAAACAAGCGCGACCCCAACCACCAAAGAATGACGAGTGACCGTTGTCAAGCTGAAGAAGCCTGTGTGGTTGGTAAGTGTAGGCCGAATGCGATTGGACCAAACAACAAAAATGAAGCATGATAATTAGCCGCCGCCGCCCTATAAGTATGTAACAAGATAAAGGTACTACTATGTAATGTACATATGTACACAGGATGAGAGCAATGAAATGAAATTCTTGGATGCATAGGTAACAGGCTACAATATCCGGTCGGTCAGATCCGGTCAGGTCCAGGTCCAGGTCCAGGTCAGGTCGGCAGAATGGGCCTGGCTGGGGTGAGGCTGTGCTTGGCCTTCCTTCTCTGAAGATGAGATGGAGGTGTAGCATGGCATGGTATGGCATGGCATGGCCCGGCATGGCATGGCCCATATGATGATGAGCAACGAACGAAACTGGCCGGACCACGGACGGATCCCGGGTAGATGTTGAGCCGTAGCGTACGTAGGGCTTGGTCAGTCAATGTGAGCAAAAGCCGGAGGAGAATGGGAGACCTCAAACAAAGCCTATTGTTGAGACCCAGTTTGGATGTCTTTGTGCTACATACAGAAGTACATATGTATCCGCTCGGAAAAGCGGGAGAGAAAAGAACATGATGGTGTTTCATGTTTTCTTGGTGCGCACGTGGTTGAAGGATGGGATGGGGGCCATTGTTCCTTTATCTTTGTTCCGTCCTTTTCTGGCGTGGAAAAAATAAAGAAGGATATGTAGTAGTACTATGTACCTATAGCCAATCACTTCGGATTATTGGGTCCCGATAGGTGCTTGGAAGGAGGGGGGATTGAGGAGTGACTGACATGGAATGATGCTATCATAAGAGTCCGCTCCGGGAAGACGGGTATGCGACCCTTCTTTCAACCTTTCCACTGGGGAAGGCGTTTTCAGCGGTTTCAAGTTGTAGATGAGAACTGTACAAGTTCGTCTCGTCAGTTATCTGATATTCCGTGATATGACCTGCATTACTCATTCACTGGCATCCACGGGTTTAAACTTGGAAGATCACAACCATCCAGCTCTCTCGATGTAAAATGCCTTGTTGGGATCAGATTGGACCTTTCTAGACGTTGACAACACAAGGACAAAGCATATCATATCATGCCATGTCGGCAGATAACGGGGTTTCTTTTTCCTTTTTTTTTTTTTTTCTTCGCCTTCACATGATTCACGTCCAACCCATATTCACATGTATGTGCGTGACTTGACGTGCTTTTCTTTCCACCAACTCTCCCCCCGCACCACGACACTGGCCATGGGAGATGGCGAAGAGATGGATGGTCAGAACCTCAACAGAAATGGAGTATGCCTTGCAGAAAGCCGTTGTTTCATGTTTCTCCCACTACCACATGAAACAATGAAACATCTGTCAAGCCGAAAAAGTGAAAAAAGTGGGAAAAGAACGGGGAAGACGAAGAAACTGCCAAAGGTCTGGTACCCGGGATGGACAATGGCACCACATGTTTAATCGGATGCGACTGGATACCTCGTTCAGTTGGAGTTTGACACTTCACCTAGCATTAGTCGAGATGCCCTAGGTAGTAGCTTGCGTTGTTAGTCTTAGTGTCCATATAGTTAGTGTTCTGCATGTTTTAGTGCGAATTTGCTGTGGCCAGTGGATTTTTTTTTCTTCCTTCTTTTTCCTCTCTCTCTCTCTCCCCGCTGTTTCTTCCCTTCTAGGCTTTCCTTCCCCTCTTTTTTCTGAGTAAGAAGGAAAAGCAAGAGTCGGTAAGAAGAATTCTAGACAACTTCCAGTCTTTGGTTGTCTGCCATTCCATACAGCATATATTGATATCACCCACACATGTATCGATAGGTTCCATGCCGTCCAATCGACGGGTAAACTTGCCCCATGTCCGAAAAGGTAATGGCATGGTAGTGTATAAGTTGGGTTTAAGTGATCTGATTGGCCACCAACAATGCAGGGTTGAATCGGACCCTTGTGGAATTGGTCGGGCTGCCATGCGGGACGCAAAGACAGGGGGGGTTGAAAGACTCGAAAGTGAAAGAAAAAAAAGACAGAAATGCGCGACTGACAGCACAACAGCAAAGTTGCAGATCGGCGTTCTGGTGTTGCATGAAAATTGGAGAACAAACTGCAAGAACCGTCGTCAGTGTTGAAAAGCTCCCGTTCGGAGGAAAAGGCCGCGGGTCGCCGGCAACGTTAGCGTAGGTAAAACGGACTGAGACGACTCCAACTCCGAAAGTCCCCGTGGTCTCGGTGCTGCGCAGGCAATGTCAAGAAACGATGAAGTGTAGATTTTTCATGTCAAGACGCCTGGGGTATGATAGTCACATGAGGACGAGGAACGTTACTACTGAGACGTTACGATCTCGGGACAATTTTTAAAGGGGGTGACGGTGACCTTGCGGCGATCTGGCTCGCTAAAACTTTGGAAGAATATATTCACCTCCTGACCTGGCCTTGCTCGGTGAGTTTAAGGGAGAAAAAAGGCCGGGAATTGTTGTACGAAACCTTGTAACTGACCGGACCGCCCTCTTGGAGTACACTATGTACGACCGGAGTGAACATTGTCATCGACGTTTGAACGGGCGCTTAAAATTGATGACGCTGTGGGTTTCCGATCCGAAGATCCTATCCTCCCTTGAGATGTGAGACTCCGAAATTCTAAGCGCCTACAAACCTCGTAATGAGGCTGTGCAACTGCCGACCTTTACGGTCATTGTCAAACCTTTTCTTCAAAGTAAGGAAGGAGAATGAAGCAGATGATGAACAGGAGAGCTCCGGATATCGGATTGAGCTGGGCTGGCAAAACCGGCCTCTAACAATTTCCGTAACCGCCCAGCCGCCGCTGATGTTAACGCATGTTCAGGGTTATGCCTACCTAAAGACCCTAGGGAGTTACCTAAGCACGGCGACGGCACGATTGGGCGGCTGTTTGATTAACCCGACCCGCTCGCTGTGTTAGTGTCCTACGCTACAACTGCGCACGGTTTCTTAACAAGTTAATTGAAGCGCAAGCGACATTCCATGTGCAAGCGCCCTCGGGTGCGCGCTTCATACTACGGTCGTCAGCTAGACATCATCTTTGATCTTGTCTACTTCATGGCGCTTAGGTAGTTTCAGTCCGGCAAGAAATTCGTGCTTGCAATCTTCCAACCCCTTCTGAACGACGCCGTACCTGCTCGATCCCTACCTTGTTTAGCTTCGGCGGTCGGTCGTAAGACAAAGCAATTTCAGTAACCGCTCGCATCTTGGAACCCTTCAGACTCTCGACCGAACCTCTGCCCCTCTCTCTCTCTCTCTCTCTTTTTCTCAAAGTTGAAGGTCTGAGAAAAGCTAAGCAGTCAATGGGTCCACCTAAAATAGGGCCGTCATAGGGTCGGAGGTTTCTCCTAGCACTGCATTTCCTCTGTGCAGAGGAGAGATGCGACTGGTAGCGGGGAGCAATCGTGGAGCTGCTCTGGAGTCTTGAGCAGAAACATGATGCGAGGGAGACATCAACGAGCACGCCCAAACTCCGGATAGCCGAAATGTCGAACGAAAGGATGGAGAGGATGGGTGCCCAACCCGCCTTACTTTTTTTGTTAGTGTCGGCCTGGCATGCAATGCAGTATGTATGGACATTGCGAGCTATCACTATCACTGAGATAACGGGGAGGCGAGTGCCTTTCCAGCTGTCGTATCAGAACACTTTTCTCGGACGTTCTGGATTCAGTGAAAGTAAAAGAGCTGGCCTTGCATCCGTGCCTGACCTTCTATAGTGTAGTCGAGCCGTGGCAGCCTTCCGTTTGGCTTTTCGACTCTGTGGATGGGTCCGTTCAGCAGCAGTCCTGCTCAACGGCCTAGCATGCCTTTGTCGCCGCGGGGTAGATGTCTTTTGAGCTGATGGTGGTGCGGTGGTGGTGTCCGGGTGGTGTTGCGAGAAAAAGACGCGATGAGTTCGAAGCCTTGCTCCATCAGACGTGTCGTGGCTCGACTCGATGGCCCTGGCTGCGATGTGCTGCGGGAAGCACCGTCGTGATGACCCCGCGTCGAAGTGGCATCTGGCAGCATGATCGACCCCCCATTCGGTTCCGCCCTGTTCTCACTTGTCTGTCAGTTTGTTCCCCCCCGCCATATCCTATGTATCCCGATATTGACCCCAAACACACGCTCCAACAGAAGAAGTTCTGTCCCTGGCCCGCTCTTGCTGCCATCTGCCATTTGCCGTCTGTCTGGTTCGGTTCCCACGTCGTCCCGCGGCTGGCGCCTGGGCCCAAGATCTCGAAAGAGCTTCTGAAAGTACCGTTGCTACTGGCGAGTGCTGGATCAAGTACAAACGACCCTTGACGGGTAACGGTGCTACGCTGTAGGCGGGACCATGTGTCTAAATATGACTCATAGACGCCTGCATGGCGGCTTGCACCGACATGGGATTTTGAGCCAATGGTGTTGCTGAGATGCCCATCTACCTTCGACTTCTCAGAACTAGGGCTTCCCAGAAGGGAAAAGGGCTCTTCTTTGCGTGAAGTCCCAAAAAAGGGAGCTTGGGCCATGAAGCGTTTTGAGGAAGCTTCCACATGGAATGAATGGAGCGAGAGAACGTGTAACTGCCGGTACATCTTCTTTGTCCTCTTTGTCCATTGTGTCCCCTCCCCCGATCCGACATGTTGATGCATGTAAGTGAGACTCAGGATTATCGGTATCTTATCAGTCTACATACCCTATCATTCCTCTCCTGAATGGTGTTTTCGACCTGTGTTTACCTTTTGACGTCGACCTCAAAGCATCATGTCTCCAGAAACCGACAACCACAATGGCGGCTATTCTATCCGTCAATTACGAACCCATTTCTCAACTATCCAAATAAATCGTCGAGTGACATGACCCTGGGTCTCGACGAGCGCCATAGATCTCCGCGTTTCAGATTTATTTGGATATCTGAGCAATCAGAGTCGTCCATGGGTTCCAGCCTTAAACCCGACTGCCAAGCTGCTAACCACCAAAGACTAGGGTCGCGACAAGGGCAAAGGGTAACAACGTAGCCAAGGTAGCACTGGAGGCTGCAAGTTGCTCTTCTCTTCTCTTCCTCTTTCCGGCAATCCCTCTTGGACCTCTCCACCAGGGGTAGGACTCACTAAAAAAGTATTCACAAGAGATACGTACCTTTGTGAGCACAGCTTACACGCCTGTGTCTCCGAGCATGTCTCTCATGTGGTTTTCGCGACCGCGGCCCACGCTTAACGCTAGTATTCCTATGCCCATGCTTCTCGCGCCGGCAATGGGCATCCATCGTCCAGTCCTCTGCTGGTGCGTTCATGGGTCCATACTCTCCGGCCCTCCATGGCCTATGATCTCGAGTTATCCATCTGAGAGATGAGGATAAGTATAACCTTGTTTCCCTCCTCTTGTTGCCCCTTCTTGCTTCATGTCCAAACAACATCCTCTCTTCAGGCATCTAGAGTCTCAAGTGTCCGGGCCAAGACCATACATACGATCCCTTCCTTCCTTTTCACCTCCACTCTCATACAATTTAGAATCACCATCGGAGCGGGTCTCCTTCCTATCCTTGTTTTCCAAACTAATCTTGTAATCCGCTCCTTCAACTACACAAGCTTCAATATGTCTACGTAAGTTCTTTACACTACCCCAGACTACCATCAACTTCACAGCTAACAGTTGTTTGGACATAGTCTGGCAACAGGTATCCCTTACGAATTCACATTCCCATCGTGTGAACTTCCGGTCACTCCGCCAAGCTTTTCTTTCGACCCTTCTCTCCTTGAGATCAACTTCAACCCTAGCCATGTTCGCTCCGTCTCCCATAGCTCATCAGTCTACTCCTCCTTTGAGTCTTCACCCTCAGAGTCAGTGAGCGCAACAAGCACACGGAGGACAACACCGGTCCGGAGCCGGTCACCCATCCGTACTCATGGACCTCTTCTCCTCCCCAAGATTCGCAGCCAGGACCAGTCCATCGATCCATCCGCCGTTGCTGCTCCGGCTCCCAAGCGTGCTCGGACTATGCCGGGCCCAAGGATCTCCCGGGCCCGGGCCAATACCGACAGCTTCCGACCTGTACATCAGCGCAGCTACACCAACCCAGATGCCATCTCCTTCGCGACTCCTCTCCCCTTCACGGAGGATAACAGCGGCATCGTCTTCGCTCCCATCAACTATGTTGCCGAGCCTTCATCGGTACCTCACTCTCGCCGGGCGTCCTTGTGCAGCCTAGACCACGTCACCATCGAGAGATATGGCTATCCCACCTACCGCCAAATGCCGACCTACGTGCCATCCCAGACTCGGGCCAGCCTCAGCCCGTCGCCTACGCCGCAGCCCCAGGCCCAATTCCCCCAGCCGGAGTCTTTCATGTACCAGCCATATGCGCCGCGCGCACCTTCGCCGCTCGCTGCCGCCGCTCCCATCACCCCCGACATGACGCCCTCGACGACCCTCCTATCCTACCTCACCTCGTCGAACCCGGCTCCGTCGCTCGTTCGCACCATCTCCTTCCCGCTTCGGGATCCCCACACCAAACACTTCTGGTGGGACGTCCGACAAGTTCGCCCCTGGACCAACTTCACCGCGGCCTCCATCCTCTCCATCCCCGGCGCCTCCGCCTGCCTCTCGGTGCCCATCTCGCAGGCCCTCCTCCCCACGGCCTCTTCTCCCCACCACCGCCACCCCGAGACCGAAGCCGCGCTGCACTCCATCTACTCGGCTCACTACCTCCCCAAGCTCAACGCCGCCCTGGCCCTCTGCTCGCAGCGCCCTCTCCAGCTCTCCGTTCCCTCCAAGAGCCCCATGGCCGCCGTCGCCACCGGTGCTTCCTCCGCATCCGCAGCAGCAACGGACAACATGTTCATCGCCAACGTAGCCGGCGAATCCGCCACCAACAGCGTGGCCGCCATCTTCGGCGGCAAGCCCACCGCGCGCGTCGTCGGGCTCGTCAAGTCCTTTGACCGCTTCAACACGGGCATGCGCGTCGAGGGAAACATCAAGCGGGTCGAGTATCTGCGCGGCCTCGCGCACTTGCACCACGTCATGCGCGAGCACGGGTGCCGGTACGGCTTCATCTTGACCGAGATCGAGCTGGTGTTTGTTCGCAACGGGACCGAGACCACCCCGCATTTCGGGTATCTTGAGGTTGGGAGCGTGCAGCTTGCTGCCACGGGTAGCGAAGCTGCCGTGTCCGCGGAGAATGTGAACGAGGTGCAGATGACGGCTTGCTTGGCCCTTTGGGGATTGTGCATGCTTGCGGGCGACGAGCCTGTTCCTGGACAGGTACACTGGAAGGCGGAGATCGGTGCGCCCGCTGAGGGAACGAGGCGGAAGGCCTTGGCGAGGGATGAGTGGATGCCGCAGCCGCAGTTGGCGGAGAAGAGAGAGGCGAAGAGGAGTAGGGGTTGGATCTGGCCTGAGGATGCTGTGGGAAGGAAGGAGTTGGGGAAGAGGGGTGTGAGGTATGGTGCTTGCTAAGTTGAACTTGCGGCACGGTTGAGTGTGACGGAATGAAAAAGGGGCCTGGTACAAGGGGCGGTATTGATCTGGCATCATCAACATCATCTCGACTTGTGTGAAGTTGAAGAACGGGTTTCTTCACTCCACTCAGTCGAACGTGATATCCCCTTTGCTCCTTTTCTTCCCGCTAATGGAGGAAAAGAAGAGAGAAACGGTACATGAGATAGAAGTCTGGCACTTCACTCCCTTTTTTCATCAACATTTTCATATCTTTCTTCAACCTGGTTGTTGGCGAAGAGATTTTGCATTTGGCTTTTGGCTTCTTTTTCAACGGAGTTTAAGACGGGCAACAGCATGGGTTTAAAATGGGTGGTCTTAGCATTTGCATTTTCATGTAGCATACCAATTTTCCTTTGTCATCAAGAACAAGAATGGAAGAAAGAAAGAAAGAAAGAAGGGCGCCGAAAATCCCGAATTAGGGAAATGACTGGTTCATCATGATGCCCGGGAGTAAGGAGGAAAATTTGCATATACCATACCACATACATCAAATACCATAACACACCGAGACAATAGGTATACAATCGTTATGTGTGATGCCCCCAATCCAGTTGAACACATTACCGCGACTCTTGTACTAGTCTGAATATCCGAACAACACATGTATCCATCAATAACAGGATGCTGGACACATCGCCTCCAACCACACCGCCGACAGCTACTGTAGCCCATATATCTCAGTAGCCTTGGAACCTACCAATTCACTGAAATGGTGAAGCAAGACTTATGTGTTGTTGTTTAACAGAGCCGACCTCTGACTCGTGTAGATTACCGTCTTCTTCGTCTGTTGTTTCCTGTTTCGATGTGGATTTCTCGAGTCCGGCACTGAATAACCATGTAATGGTCTTGAACTAACGTCGATGCCTAATTCCAGTGGGGTGTACCTTGGCCGTTTATTGTCGAGTTCGGGTTCATCCACTTGGTTTTTGATCGTATAATTTTGTAATTTTGTAAACGTCTTTGCTCGTCTCGCAATAAATAGCTGTCTCCCCCCTTTTTTATTATTTTTTTTCTTTTAACTTCTTGAGCCCTCCTCCATTTCACCCACTCCCCTCCTGGTCCATCACTTTGCTCTTATGTTGACTGGTCGTAGTTGGGTCTTCCACACTTACCTCTACCCTCAGCTTCGCCGTCTTCACGAGACATCATGATATCCGGGAGTAATTATACGTCGCCTCAATTTCTTCGACCGAAATTATGGATGTCCAGGTCTATATTTGTAATACTTGGAAGCTGCTGGCTCACTGTGACTGTCAGGGTCTGTACTAGTATGGGTGGATGGGTAGGGGCTTTTAAATGCAATAGCATAGGATGAAAGGCCAATGACGAGATGGAACCTGTATCATTTTAACAGATGTTGACATGTGCCATCACAGTCCCTGCTATGTACATGTCTCACAGCGAGGGTGGACGTTAGTACAATCGATAACCTTGTACCTGGGGAGTGGTATACTGATTAGTCTTAATATCACGGCAGGTGTGATTCAGTTACAGTTTGATGACTATTGGGAGGAACATTTAGAAGTTCAATTCTTTGCAAGAACTCTTGATAGACGAGGCCGCGAGAAAAGAGGATTGCGATTGACGAGCACCATCTGACATTTGACTAGACCAGCACAGGGTCTACAGTCGGCAGTAATGTTAGGTACGAACATGGAGGTATGGATGATCAAAAGATCAAGTGGCAAACAAACAAACAGTGCTCATGTCAATTGAGTGAAATGAACCTATGGACGGCATACCCATCAAACTGCCTGAAAAACTTCAACAGACAATAACCAAATCAAGACAGGATGTATATGCTTACAAAGTACACAAGACGAGAAAGCGGACACGTTAAGGATAGGAAGCCAAGTCACTTGGGATTTCATCATTTCATGTGTATTGACGATTTACGTCTATCGTTTAGCTCTTGGCAGCACCGGCCTTGAAGAGGATGATATCACCATCCTCAACGACGTAATCCTTGCCCTTGGTCATGACCTTGCCCTTGGCCTTGACCTCGGCTTCGTCACCACCGAGCTCCCTGAGGACGTTGTAGTTGTAGACGACAGCCTGAATGAAGGTCTTCTCGAAATCAGTGTGAATGACACCAGCGGCCTGGGGAGCCTTGGTGCCGTTACGGATGGTCCACTGGCGGACCTCATCCGGGCCGGTGGTGAAGAACGAGCCGAGGTTGAGGGCCTTGCGCATCTGGATAATAATCTTGGGCAGAGCAGACTCGGCGCCAACCTTCTTGCACTCCTCGGCAGCCTCAGCCTCGGTCTCGAAGCGGGTGAGGCGCTCCTCGAAGGAGACGGAAAGGGGAATGATGGGATCACCCTTGGCGTGCTCGTTGATCCAGGCGGCAATCGCGGGAAGATGCTTGTTCTTCTTGCGGATGTAGTCACGCTCGGAAAGGTTGACGAGGTAGACGACGGGCTTGGCAGTCAAAAGGAAGAGAGGGTTGATGACCTCGATCTGAAATCATGCAGAGTTAGCAGATGTTTCTATGACCAATGACGAAACATGATGCATAGTGATGGATGGAGGGTGTGTCAGGATAAAGTTTTTGTCTCATGGATCCTCATAGAGGAATCGAAGAGCTGGGTTTATAATTCAGGCCTTGGGCCTTTTATCATCATTCAAGGATTGGAGGGTTATGCAGATGAGGAAAATGTTGCTTACCTCCTTGGGACCCCAGGTGCCCTTGCGGACCTCCTTGCCGTCCTTGAGGTGGGCCAAGATCTTCTCGATAGTGGCCTCTTCCTCCTTCCACTGCTTCATCTGAAGAGACTGACCGCCCTGGCGGGTCTTCTTCTTCTGGTTCTCGAGGGCTTTCTCGACGAACTCGATATCCTTGAGACGAAGCTCCTCGCTGATGATGTCAAGATCACGGGTGGGGTTGACATCACCCTCGACGTGGATAATCTCGGCATCATCGAAAGCGCGGACAACCTGGAAGATGGCATCGACGGCGCGGATGTGAGACAAGAAAGCATTGCCGAGACCAGCGCCGGTGGAGGCACCGCGGGTAAGACCAGCGATATCGTAGACAGTCAAGTTGGCGGGGACGCGCGACTTGGGCTGGTACTTCTCGCACAGCCAGTCGAAGCGCTCATCGGGAACGATGACGCGGGCCTCCTCGGGGTCAATGGTGGCATAGGGGAAGTTCTGGCGCGCGGGTGGTCGTGTTAGTTTCCGGTCGTCATCATCATCATCGTCGCTGTCGTCGCCAGGGTCGCGAGCGTGGGAGCGGGAGGAAGAGGGTCGCTTACGGCAGGGTTACCAAGGTTGCACTTGGTGATGGCCTGGAAGAGCGTGGACTTGCCGACGTTTGCCAGTCCAACCTAGAATCGGCATCGAGAACAGTGTCAGCGGGGTTGGGGAGATGGAGCCTAACCTAGGCGCAACCCACAATGCCGCTCTTCAGGTTGTTGCCGGGACGGCCCAGGAGGATCTTCTCCTCCACGACCTGCTTCTTGGGAGGCATCTTGTTCCGTTTGCTATAAGAACGGGTGGAGATGTAGACGAAGGTGCAGTCAAGCCCTTTTCTGTTTGGATGAAGCGAGAGGGGGAAAGAGGCAGAGCGGAAGCTGCGAGAGCTGGAGCTAGCAACAGCTGCTGCGACTTTGGTTCGGAGGAGGGGTAAAGAGGAGGGTTGAGAAGCGAAAAATAGGGATCGGAGCCCTAGGTGAGAAGACGTTTTGACGGTTGCCAGTGGGCTGAAAGGCTTACTACCCCCGCCCAAAAAATACACAACGTTTCGGTAAAAGTGTGAAAAAAGAAAGAGGAAGGTAAAAGGCAAATCTGCAACAGCGAGCCGCTAAGAAGGACAAGTCAATGTCTCAAAGCCGGCTTCCTTCCCTAGGAGTTGTTTGGTAATGGTCGATCGCTTGATGGTCCAAGATTGATTGTTTGAAAAGAAAAAAGAGCAACAAGGGTAACAAGAACCAACGTTGTCAAATTGCAAGGACAAGTGGTATTTTGTTTTGGGGGTTTTCTTGTTTGCGAGAATTGGCTGATCCAAAAAGATCACGGAAGGAAAAGGGCAAATGCAAAATTTTATCAGCCCTTGTTTGAAAACTCCGCCCAAAGCCCAAACAAAACACATGGATCGTGTCACAGTCAGTCCCGTCCCGTCCCATTCCTCCAGCAGCTCGAGTGGGGTGTCTTAGTTTTTTGCCCGTCCTGGAAGATCGATTCACCGATTCAGGCCCTCGCCCTGAGCGGGGTGTTCTCACAGGCGGCTCCCCTGCCCCTGCTGGGTGTGTGATGACGCTCTGCGACAGCCACCCCAGCACCTGTTCGCATGGCGTATGGCCCTTCGACGCAGCTGCCAGCCGCAAAGGTGCGAGATCTGCTGCCATGTCGTCGTACAAACACCCCAGATCGAGCAAATTGGAAGCATTTCGGGTAGTCATTTAACCAGTTATTTACGCGTACATTTGCATCCTATAGCTGAATGTCCTCTCCAGACAATACATCTAGACATTACCTATCTCCCTCCACGTGTCCATTTTCCGTCCTTCATTGTCGCCTGCTGAAAGCGTCCCTGTTCCCAACCGCATCGTGCGTATCCCGTCGTTTCGCCTCCAGCCTATTTCCATCGACCTCCGTGATAAGCGCTGATCGAGCGGTTGGGGGCTGAATAGCTCTTTGTCCTCAAGGGTTCGAGACCTGTCTTGAATTGCCAACTTCGGGTGCCGCATGCGCCATATCAAGCAGTGATCGAGCTTTTTCAGCAACCGAGTTTAACTGCTTACTCCCGCCCGTTCGACGAGTTTCAAGATTCCTGTCTCAGGTTCTCCAGTTTGTCCATCTGAGCGGGGGAGTGCCTCTACGAACCGTCGTCACCATGTCAAGCAAGAAGTCGCACAAGCCAGCAAGGCCACACCGATCGACCCTAGCAATTCCAAAGACCGAGATCCTCATCAACGTCTACGATCTCCTGCCGGTACGTTCCAATCTTCTCCGCCTTTGAACATCTCCCCCATGGCTACGACCGGTACTAACCAGCTCTCTTCTTTCGCTCTTCAAGCCCGGCCGCATCTCCTCGACCCTCTGGTTCCTCGGAACCTCCCTCCTCCATTCCGGCGTCGTCATCAACGGCCGCGAATACGCCTACGGTGGCCACGCACACCGAGGCAAGACGGGTGTCTACTGGACGGCGCCCCGCACCGAGCCGCCAGGGGGCACCTTCCGGTGCGAGCTCTTGCACGGCTTCACGCTCGCGACGCCGGCCGAGATCGACGCCATCATCCGCGAAGCGTCCGAAGAGTTTCTCGGGACCGCCTACAATCTGTTGACGAAAAACTGCAACCACTTTACGTCGCACCTGTGTCAGAAGCTGACGGGGCTGCCCGGGCCGGCATGGCTGAATCGTGCCGCCAGCATCGGCGTGGCTCTGCCGTGCATGGTGCCCAAGGATTGGATCGAGGTTCCCGAGTATGATACTGCGGACGGCGAGCTGGTTGATGACGTGGATCATGGTGGTAACGGGCGCGGAAACGGTGGACAACATGGGAACAGTGGTGGGCGGGACAAAAGAGAGGAGAGGAGGGCAGCGAGAGAGGAAAGGAAAAGGGCTGCGAGGGAGGAGGATGAAGAGGAGCTGCTGGCGGACGAGCGGTCGAGGATGTTGAGCAGTTCGGGGGAGTCGCCTACGCTTGTTGATCTGGGAAGGGAAAGAGACCGCGAACTGGCATCGACGACATATAATATCGGTAATGGTAATGAGAGGGAGGGTGAGGGGCAATATCGAGATGATGAAGGGGGGGCCGAAAGTGGGAAGGGTAAGGGGAAGGCGGCAGCGGTGGCTACGAGAGATTCTGCTGGCAGAACGCTACCGCCTGCGGAGAGGGCACCGGGTTCTTCTTAAGGTCGAGCTGCTTGGATGAGATCCCTATTTCTTATCAGGGGCCAGGTTTGCTTTTTTCATTTTGCATGGCATCGCTGGGAGTTATGGCTCTGTGTTTTTTTGTCTGGGTTTTGTTTGTCCTTGGGAGGTTAGCTATGCGCTTCATCAGCTTCTCTTTTCCTATGATACCAATGGCGCATCGTTGCATTTCATTCCATCATAGCTGGGCAATCCACTGGACAACAAAAGCCAGTATTGACGGGTCTATTTTCCTGCTCGAGCTCTTTCCTTTGTTCTATGCGTTGAGTTACTTTTTGCCTACTACTTGTTCTCTACTTCAGCCACTGGACGAGTGGTCGTAAGGACATACCGAACAGGTCCAGTATAATACACTTTTTCATCGACACTCTTGCATTTTGAGCTACATAGCATGTTGTTGACGAAGACTCAGATCTTACATAAGGTCTTGATTAGTGTTTTCACCTAGCCATAACACGTCTCGTACGTCTTTCCATGACCCATTGTGACGTCTCGCAGGTGGGTATCGTATATCTCTTCGAGATTGGCATCAGATAAGTATGGTGAGCATAAGACATACTTGCTTTCTGACATCTTTTACCATGCCTCGTGCAAGTTTTTCCGGGTCTCATTTTCGAGAGTGATTGCGGTACGCAAAACGACCGCCTGAGGCAAACATGTCAACCTATTCTCCAGCTCATCATTCATCTGTCACAGAGATAGTCGAAAAAAAAAAAGTCGAAGTATTCCGTCATCAATCTAAGGAGCAAAAGGACGACAAAGCCCCCCCAAGATAAAAGGAAAAAGAATTGACTGGAGTGGGATTCGAACCCACGCATCTTGCGATACTAGAATGCACCTCACCTGGTGGTGAAGAAGAATGTTCTTGAGTCTAGCGCCTTAGACCGCTCGGCCATCCAGCCATTAGAGATTGGTGAAAATTAGTCCAGTGCATAAATCTATATCGTGATTTGCAAAACTTACCACTGACACAAACTGTGCGTATACTCGGGGGTTGCGGTTCGCTTTTGGTTTGCCAAGCTTCTTTGCCCCCTCTCCCTTCTCCTATGGGGAGAGGGGGGAGAAAAGCTTGGCCAGCCAAAAGCGACCCGAAACCCTCGAGTAGTTGAATGACTTGCATTTGGAAAGGAATTGCGTACTAGTGTAGATGCTGTGGGGTATCAAGTTACGGCTTGTACAATGCCGAAATGCCAGAAAGACCGCAGTGATGCGCAAAAACGTGGATGCAAGAGGGGTATAGGAAGGTAGGTAGGTAGCGCAGTGGTCGTAGAAATGAGCCAAATAAGGACAGTCTAACACGGCTTGCTTTGGTGTACTACAGAAAAGACCGTTACAAAAGAGACTGTGATTTGTCTTGTAAGAATTTGGGAGCACATTACCCAGAGTCTATTATACCTCCTTTGATCCAGGAAACCCTTCGAGTTTCATTCTGTTGAAAGGTGCACCAAAGACGCGGGGAGGCGTGCACAATAGTCTACCCCGAGGTGTGATTTGACCTGCTGCTTGGTTTATCCTGACGACCGTTCTCGGCTGGGTAGATACGGGACATTATGGCAATAGCGGGTTAAGGCCGAGATGCATCCAGGGGTATAGGACTTTGCTCTGCATCGACAGTGTTATATTATCTCTAGATACCCGCTTTGTGAGCCCGAGGTTCGTGGAACAGGTACCCTTAGATAGACATTTACATCTGGCCCGAGCTCGCGAAATTGCAACTTGCGATCGTGGGAGCATGTATCTGGAGGACAGCCGTTCTACGTGCTTGTATGAGGGACATTGTAGAGGTAATGAGGATTACAAAGATACTTACCAAGTAACTGCATACACGATATATTTTGTTGCACATATGTGAGCTCAAGAGGGTCAGTAGGTGACTTGCATTGCCGTTCGGTGCATGCCATGCCCCTCTTGTTGGGCGTTCGATGGCCTTCGGTTCACTACACTGCATGTTTGACAAAATAAAACCGAGGAAAGGGCTTGTATAAGACAGCCAGCCCCAGAACTACGCTACCAAAGGTACATATGTGTTGCCTTGAGATCGAAAGTCTCGGGGCTTCATCGCTGATATCCCTTTTGACTGGACCATGATGCTGGATGTGGTGTAACCGCCATTTAAGATTATCAAACAGGCTGCCATTCGTCCCTCTTCATTTACAGACAATCTCTCGCCTATATCCCTTCCGTCTCACTAATTTATCAGTTCTCTTTCTCGTTTGCAACTGTCCAGCGGCAGCCAAAAGCCGTTCATGCAACAACAGGTTTAGCGATCTTCATACCCTTTAACGGCCCGGCCTCTCCCCTCTCAACCCTTCCATTCCACACAGCCATCTGCTCACAAAATCCATATAACGTATCCGTGACGCCCTTGTACCCAATTCCTCCCTCCTCCACACTCTTCCTCGCCCTGGAATCATCGCATATCGTGTACGCTGACACAGTGAACACCGCCGGCTGTAACATAGCCAGATCCCCTGTGGGCTCCTTCCACCCAAACAGCTTGGTCAGGACAGGGAAGTTGATGATCAAGTTAGCCCAGCCCTCGATAGCGTAGGCCAAGATCAGCATGAGCACGGGAGGCGGGTAGGTCTCGGTGATGGGGGTGATGGAGAGCAAGCTACTCAAGGTGTAGAAGTCTTGAAAAGCAATGGGCGGGCCGGGGTCGGTGACGAGGAGGGGACGGCCGGCGCAGGCGGGAGGGACGGGGCGAACGGAGGGGTTGAGTGCGGCTTCGAAGAGGAGATGGGCGATGGAGGCGTTGCGGGAGGAGATCCAATTTCTAGAGGCGTGGTTACGGCGTTAGTCGGAGGATCTCGAGACAGAGAAGAGAAGAAAAAAAAAAAAGAAAAAGAAATTACAGGGTATACTGACTGGATGACGTGCGGCGTCCAGGAGACAATGCTACCGGATTTGAGAGCAGGACTAAAGGTTACGTCGTTCTCTACATCTCCAAAGATGCCATTGCCGGGACGGACAACACCGGTACGGAAGCCTTCTTGGTTGGCGGCGCAGACCAGACGTTCAGCTTCGGCTTTGGCGCGAGCGTCTTGTTTCCCATTTCAACCAGCGTTCAGCAAAAGTTCATTACCAGTGCACCCACCAACCGAGGCTTAGGATGAGACTCACAGTTGCCAAAGAAGTCATCGTGAGCCTTCAACGGCTGATCGAAGTCATCCTCGTTGAACACTTGAACATAGTTACTTGCCAAGCTGGGAAGAGGCCATCGCCAAAACTTCATAGGCTTGAGGGCAACGGAGGACGAGGACGTGGCAATGAAAATGTCAGCACCGGCCTCCTTGGCAGCAGCCAGGACGTTGGAGGCACCACCGACGTTTACGCGAGCGACACGGTCATAGGTCTTGATGCTCCGTTCGCCAGGACGGATCACGGCGGCAGTGTGGTACACGGTCAGGGGAAGACTTGCAACAGACGCAGGCCATGGCTTGGAGAAGGCCGCTTTCACCGAGTCGGGGGAGGTGATGTCAGTCTTGATGACCTCAACCTTGCTGGCCACACCAAGAATTTGGGGACGACGAAGAGGAGCAAAGTCAACGATCCGGACACTCTCCGCGGACTGTCCACGAGCGAGCAAGTGTGAGACAATGTCACCTCCTACAAGACCTATCGTGGCGTGTCAGTTACGGTTACCCCTTTTCATGTTTCTCGTGCACGAGAAATTTGGAGCTGGCATGGCTCGTAAAAACAAGAAAAAACTAACCGGAACCGCCCACTACGATGTACCGTCTGTCCAACTTGGGTGGGAGATGTTTCTTGATATCGACGGGGTTCTTTTTGACCCGTTCATATGTCTCCCGTATATACTCCTTGCTCCAGCGATTGGAAATGGGTGACAGTTTCAGAGCTGTGGGTGGCACCGTTCGCATGGTCCTGTTGACTCCATAGACCCAAAGCGCGCCGACGATAACGACTGCAAGGCCCAGTGGCCAAAGATCAAGTCCTTCCACCATGATTTCTCATGGCTCTTGATGGCCTTGTCGTTGGAGTAACTCGGAGATGAGAGATCCCGTGGCCTGTCTCGAAGGTCGGGATTCTTTGAAGACGTTGTGCGTCGTGGATAGCAGCCGTGGCAAGCAAACGCAGTGCAACCAGACGCTCTACTGCTTGCTACGCATCAAGATGAAGCCGTTGACGATGCTGTTTAATCACAGATCAGGGTCCACGCGGGTCGTTGCGGTTAAATCCCCCTTTTTGTTCATTAATATCCGCGTATCCGCGGTGCACCTAGTCCAGACCATCTGTCGCCTCAATAAACACAGTAGGTTGGGCGCCTGAACAAGGATCAAGTGCGTAGATCTACCGGTCGCTGCCAGATGGAAAATCACTGATACCCTTCTGAAGCCGCGGCCCGCCCGGTCATTGATGCGCTCCAGGTTCTGTCGCCTACGGACCGAAAGCGCCGTAAAGATTTAACGATCCATTGAAGGCAAACATCAGACTTCATTATCACCACATTGCTTTTGAGTTCCATGATGTTTTCTGTCGTGAAGAACATGTGATATGAGGCAAACACAAGCGTTCTGGTTCCCATCAGAAGTTATGTGGAGGGTAACATACACATTGCTCGCCAAGGACCCTGTATTTCACTCACCCTGGAGGCAGCATTACTAGGTCTCAACCGGCTTGACATGGCGGCCACACAAAGGGACAGCGGTGCGTGTCGCAAAATATTATCAGAGTATGTAAAGTGAACTCTTGTCCGAACACAGCGCGCCGGCAGCTGATGTAGCACAGTTCAAAGCTTCGTCTCGCCTTGTGTGGACTGATAAAAGATCGTCAGGGAGCCCGCTGGATATCAGACGAGGCAGCGTGGCTACCATGTCTTTTTTTTTGTTTTTTTATACCATCGCGGCAGTGTAGGAGTGTGCGCACAAGGGGTTGCAGGGTGTGCACAAACACTCTCCAGGGGCCGAGCTTATGAAGAACATTCATTTATTTGCCCTTCGTCACGCTTTTATGACTATCGCTCGCTCAAACATTGTGCTCGACTGCTCGGCGTTTGGACATTGACTGACGTTGGGCAAGGCGTGGTCGGTTGTCCGGTGCCCCCCGAGATGAGATTGCAAAACGCTGGAATGCGTTCGAGACCAGTCCGGTTCGTCGGATCTTCAGCGCATCTCGGCTTGCGATAGCGAGGTGAACCGTCGCATCAAATACTCGCCGTGACGAAAATCACAGGCGACTCACACAGAGTCGATCACTTGGAAGCCCCAAACGATAGCCACATGATTCGTTTGGTCAATTTCTCATGTCCCACAGCAATCCGCACAATTTAGCGAGAAAATTTGTGTTGGAGATGCCGACCCGACGTTGTGGAATCGCAACCCATCCGGATGATCCAGGTCTGCCAGGGAGAGCCGCGGGAGAGAGACACGGGTCCCAACCATGATGTGCAGTGAAAATGGTACATACGTAGTTCGACGGGGGAGCTCCTGGCGAACCTTTCACTGTCTCTTCCCTCTACGAGCAATTGCGCCCCTTTGATTGGCCTACGGTCATTAGGGCAGTGCTTTAACACCAGGGGCAGGCGATGTGCTGTGCGCTGTGCGCCTGCCCGCCTGCACCGTCCACTGCACAGCTGCAGCGTCGGAACTTGCCTGATCACCAACCTACCGCCAAAACCAGGTGGGACCGTGAATGATGGACGTGCCTTCTGCCACGTGCATCACGTGTGGGGCTAAATAAACAGAAGATGGTGCTGATGATATTGCACTGCAAGCGACGATGGAAGGAACCCCTAGAGGTAGGTAGCGGCTTGGGCGGTTTCACTGTCACTGAAGGATTCTGCAATGCTACAAAATATTGTTGTTGATGCTGTGTCTTTTGTTGGTGTTTTGACATTGTTGGATCGATTTCCTGGGGGGGCAGACAAACTAAGCTAAAGAGGAAGCTCCACAACTGAACTCGATCTACGCAGCGATTGTGATTAGCGGTGACTTTTACGAGACGGCACTACAGCTCACCCCTGCAGTGGTTTGTCCGTTAGCGCGGGACTTTGACACGCACTTTACGCAACCTATCACCATACCAGCAAATTTAATACAAGAAGTAATATCATCCGGATGCGATTTGGATACTTTCATCATACAAGTTATACACTTCGTCCAATTCTATGGTTTCGCATGTGGGTTTCCCATCGTTTTTCTGTGTATCTTGGGCAAACTCCCGTCGCAAGAACCGCACTAGCAATCATATCAGCATTGAACTGTACTGCCAGGATACATACACCTCGCCTCGCGACTGCGACTACACGTTAGAAATGTGAGACTTAGGTAGGTACGGAATGCAACAGTTCGTCCCAAGTTCGTTCAATAGACAATGGAATTGCTTTGACCGCCCGCGCTTGAGCATGACTACAAAAATGCTACGGCCATGCCAACCCGCGCCGGAAATACACTAGAGGAAGGCGGGTTGTTAGGCCAACATTTCCATCATCCCATGCCATCCGAGCAACTCCCAAGCGAAGGGCCATTGGTGCCGCATCTGTTATCATTTTTGGTTGGCCCGCGAACCCACGTCCCTTCGGGATTTCCCTTTCTTGATCCACATTAATTGCACTGTGATGTGACCGCCCTGGCTTGGCCCACGTCTGATATCTGTGTCACAAGTTTTCTCAGATTTTTCTGAGAGAAATATAACGATGACGCTACCATCGCTACCAGAAGACGTTTCACCCATCGGAGCCATGTCGAATCGAGCAGCCGCGTGACCGTAGAAGACGGGCCAAGGAGACAGAACCGAGAATTCGGGAGCAAAATGTTTGCATGGGCTCATTTAACCAGCTGCACGCTAGCATCGGTGCAAATCGGGGTTCCTGATGGCTGTCTCTCCTCGCGTCCAGTCTTTGGGCAGTCGCCGGTGGATCGTGAAAACGAAGGTGTCTTCCGTCGTACTCTTACTCTTGCCCCACCGCCGAAGAATAGGCTCAGGTCTTGGGGCGGTCCTGAGCGGTTCTGCCCTGGGTTCAGCGCTCTCGGGCGTCCAGTCCGGCAGTCGCACCAGCCACAATTCTACCCACTGTCCAAGAATTGCCAAGCCACCTAGCGTTGCAGCGGATTTGCAAGGGGTCTTGTCCCGTTACCGTAGGTTTGCAGGGACGGAGTGCAGTCGGTATCAGTCGCTCTCATTGTGAGTTCGCGCTCTATTGTCGCCGGTGTCGCCCTCTTCCCGCCTCTGATTTTCCGCCTCTGGCCATGTAATAAATCCAGGCCGTGAACGCGTGCCGGGAGCCGGGATCTATGACACTGTGCTCTATCCCCGGTTTGTACACCTCAGCTCTACACCAGTACACCTAGCGAGGTACCCAAGTCCCAGGGCGGCTACAACGTTGACGGTGTGCGACCGTGACCCGGACGCAGCAGGTGGAAAGGCCGAGCTCCAATAAACACGCAGCAGCAAGGAGCAATTAAACCCGGCACTCGTCCTGCGTGCCTTCCCGTTTTGGGCTTCTTTCGAAAAACCGGGGGTGCCGTCCCGTCCCAGAATCGTTTCATTTCAGGTTCTCGTCGACACCGACCGCCGCGGCCTTCCATTGCACTTAATACCCGCCTCTCCCTTCTTATCTCTCCTCCCTCTCGTCTCTTCGTAATTTTTCCGTCTGCTTGTTCTGCGAACGCCACATATTCCCCGCCTTCACCATTCTCTCAGATTTTAATAACTAATCCAAGCAATATCACGTCCGGGTTTTCCGACATCGATACATAATAGTCTCTACTTCACACCACCACAACAACAACAACCTCAACTCATCACACACTCTCCTCCCATCGCCAGTCACCATGCGTCAGAACATCATCTTCGTCGCGCTCTCCGCGCTCACCGCTGCCGTCGCCGCCCAGTCGTCCAACAGCAACCTCACCGTTCCCGTCGACTCTGTTAACCCGACCTTGAGGAGTATGTAACACAGTTTTCAAAAGCTGTTGTGTTACCTCGAGATACTAACAGCGTCTTGTCATCAGACCAGTGGTGTGTTGCCCAGTACAACACCTGCAAGATTCTTTGCGGCATGTCTGTCTCGAAGAACGACTGCGACCCGGTATGTTTTGACCATCTGGAGTACCGCTTAAGGAAGCATCACTGACCACAGGTTCCCTCTTATAGACGACGCTGGAATGGAACTGCACTTGCAGTTCTGGTGTTTCCCCAGCTGTTGAGGATTACGAACAGACTGTACCTTTTGTAAGTGCCCCTCGATTTTTGTTCTGGAAGCAAGGTTTCTGACGCGGCGCCCTACAGCTCATGTGTGAATTCGCCTTCGACACCTGCATCGCCAACCACCCCAACGATTCCCAGGGTCAGGATCAGTGCGAGACGGACATCAGAGACAAGTGCGCTACCCAGACGCCTGCCGCGATCAAGGTCACCTCGTCTACCGCCGCTGCCACCACTTCCGCTGCCAAGCCCACCCAGACCAAGGACACTGCCGTTGAGACTTCCGCTGCCGCCGCTTCCTCGACCTCTGAAAGCTTTGCTGCTCCCACCAACGCTGCTGCCTTCCTCGGCAACGGTGTTGCTGCTGCTGCTGCCGGTGTCTTCGCCGCTGCCCTTCTCTAAGCAGTGCACCTCATGAAGGAATGACGGACGTTTGATACCTCGATGCTTCTCAAAAGTTTACTTCTAGTTTGCTTTGGATGCGGCGGCGTTGACGGTTGTATTCAGTTCTTTGTATCTACCCAAAAAGGACCCTCTCGGAAGGCTTGTAATCACGCATACATCGCGGCGGCAGTATCCACCTTGACACAAGGCAATAAGCTGAAGGGAAGCATTAATACGTACGCAGAGCGCCTAATGAGAGGAGGCCAGGTGTGATTAACAGAGCAGAAATGGGCGATTTAACGCATATCTTTGGTGGTAGGAAAGTACATGAGGGGTCTTGTACGTGCGTGGTTTGGTGCCCGTTTGGTTTGAGGATGAGAGACAGTCGAATACCCTTTATCTTAATTCATAGTTGTGACCCTCTATCCATTGTTTGAACCTTATTGTGAGTGCCGTGCCTTTCAATCCGAGAGAATGGGATATAAATAAGTTAGTCAGTTGTCCTTGATGGGCTTTGTCGGCAACTGGTTGTCTAATAAGCCCTTTGTCTGCATTGAGTTTTCGCTGATAGAACTCTGGACAGAATCCTACTCAGCGAGATGGGTGGTTGCTTTGAAACAATGCGATTGTGGAAATAGAATTGCTATTTCCTGGTCCGCTTTGTCAGTAACTGAATGTTGATATAGCCCTTTGTTTACACGTGAATTGTTGCTGATAGAACTCTTTGGACAGGGCCGTACATAGCAGAAAAGCTGACTGCTTTTAAACAATCCGATTGTCAACATGGTGTTTCTGTTCATACCTGCTTGCTGTTCTATCATCTTGTTTCGATTTTTCAACCAGTCACATACATACCTTGACAAGTCCGGTAACGGCTGACATATTGTCACAACAAAAATGCCACCTAAAAGAGCAGCAAACGGAGCGGCTCCCAACCAGCCAGCTGCCCAAAGACAACGATTAGCACCAGCAGCTCCTCCTCCTTCTCCTCCCCCTTGCCCTCCTGCCCTAGCCCCTAGATCACCCACTATTATCCCGGTGGAGATCAAAACGCAGCTTGTGCTCGCCGCCCTGACCACGCACGACGATGTCTGCGCTTTCGAGCTGTTTTGCTCAGACTGGAAGATCTGCAATCGACAGCGAGAAAAGCCCCAACTCGAGGAAATCCTGAGGAAGCTGAGAGTGGACGTGTACACGCCGAGCTCGCAAACACTAGGAGTGCAGGCGGGCCAGGGAGAAGAACAGTTTTATGGGGAGCTGAAGAGTTATTTTGCGGGACACTCGATGAGAAGAACGCAATGTCCACTCTTTGGGGAGGGAGCACATGGGTTCGAAAACAAACATTGTGAAAAGTGCGGATGCGTTCCGTTCCAGAAGGAGGTTCTGATGGAAGGCGTTGGGGCGTGGGATACGGATTGGGAGGGGAAGCTAGATCCGGAGGCAAGGGGGTGGGAGGGAGGAGTCTGGACTGGGAGGCTCAGGAAGGGAATGGGTTATCGTGGAAATGGAAGAGATGGGAGAAGAAAAGAGGTTGAGCCATGGGACCAAATGGTTGAGGAGGCGAGGACTAGGGGTATCAATGCCTACATGACAAGCATAAGGAATACGAGGATGGGGAGGTTTTTGGCGAGGGAGGTGAAGAGAGAGAGAACGCTCCGGTCGGACAGATTGGTCGTCTTGAATCAGAGGGCGACGAAATGGTTAGGAAGATTTACTCAGAGAGGGTTGGGAAAACGGGTGCGTAGCGGGCTTGAGGGGATGATCACTTGGGGAGACGAGATGGTTGGACTCTTGCCTTTCATCGAAGGGTTCACGGAGAGGTTTGACGACAACGGTTATTTGAGGGTGGCCACCGGTGCACCGGCGTCCTCGGCTGTCGCCGCTGCCGTCAAAGCCAGACCCTTTAACCAGGTAAAGAAACATCTCTCCCCAGAACCTCCTAACCAAGAGCCCTGGGTTCTATATAGACGTATCCGCCATCTCATGATCAACAGCGACCCCTATCTCAATTTGGAAGTAGGTATTGACTTCCCCCGTTATGGTATCATTCCTCCCACAGAACCACCGGCCGCCACGGTGCTGGCTAATATGTCAGGGGTCCGAGACCGTGTCTATTTTGAGCACATGGTGCCCTTGTACGTTGATTATCAGGCCTTGACAAATCTCGAGACACTCTACCTCGACTTGAGGCACGTTACAAAACGCAAATTCGGCACCACGCAGTTCCAGATGGAAGAGGTCGTACAGCTGGCTCGAAGGCTCGAAGGAAAGAACCTGCGATTGCTCGTCATTGCCGGATTGCGAACTGGAGGGGCGTATTGGTGGGGGGAGAGAGAGCTGAACATCGAGGAAATCGAGGGATTTGAGATCCAGAATCCAGCGGACTGGAGGAATGTCAACTGGCTTTTGGAATTTAGAGGAGCGTTGAGGCCTGGGGGGAAGCTGATTCTGGTGGATTCGTATTTCAATGATTTTCCTTGGCTTCGACATTGGCCATGGACAAATCCATTGAACGCGGATGGGCCCATGCCACAAGGCCATGTACCTATGGGTGGGTTCCCGGTTTTCGTGAACAATTTCATTGACAACGAATTTGATGACAACGAACTTGATGACAACGAAGATGATGACAACGAAGATGATGACTTGACGGAGGAAACATCATCGGAGGAAACATCATCGGAGGAAACATCATCGGGGGAATCATCATCGGGGGAATCAATATAAACGACCAACGAAGCATGACAGCCCCCTAGCCAAAGCATCCAAGAAAGAGGTCTGGCTTAAAGTACAACAATAAAGGCAACAACAACGGAAATAATCGATATGAGACGTAGTTTGATTGTTCAAATTGGAAAGGGCTGGTAATAGCTGGTCATCGTACTAGTTGATGCACCCAATTTGACCTTCCAACGGCCTCGAGCCTGGCGAGGCATCAAGTGAATGAAACCATCAATGCAGTCCTGGGGAATCCGTGCCAATATCAACGGGGGTCTCAAAACCACGGCGTATATTCTCCTCATTGCTCATCAAGACATGAAGCCCTGGAAACTCCCTTCTCATCTTGACCTCATCTTGTGCCAAGGGTGTTTGATGGAGTCGAGATCTGGAGAGTGTGATCAGTGCTGTATAGACCAGATCCCCTGAATCTCCAATAAGGTCTTCATCGCCCTCGGAAGATGAACTCCGGATCTGCATCATAACGAGGTAAATATCCACAAAGTGTATTCGAACCAGCGTTTGCGCAGGTAACCGCGCAGTGCGATTTGCTCGATCGTTGACATAGTGACATACATAGGTTCGTCAACCGCAGCTGTTCAGGTTCCTGTTCCTGAGTTTGACATCCCGATGCCGAACTGATAGGAACGATACATCAAAGGCACATCATGTGCAAAAAGTTCTCGGGCCGGGCCGACCAGTACTATCAACTTACAAGATTCTCAGTTGTCCGTACAAAAAGCATAGATCTCGAACATATGATGGGATGCTGGATAACTTGTAAACGTTCAATCATCAATATATGTGACAGGTGCCATGCAATGCGGGGAACGCTTCAGGTTGTTCAGCCCCGGCATTTGAGTATCTTGAGGTGATACAAGATACCCAACCCTCGCTTCGGGTTTCGCATGGTTCAATTGTGGACTGGCTCGTCCGTCCCATTCTCAAAGCCCGAGTGTGGATGCCCAAAATGACGGGATACATAGTGTAGACAAAAAATGGGTCCGGTCCGTGATGGTGGCTGTCGAAATGGAAAATGGCGTACGTAGGTATTGAATGAACTTGAACATCGAACGCGATAACCAGGGCGACCTTTCTCGTCCATTGAGGTCAGGGTTGTTTGGCGTGGATCGATTGGCTGTGGTGATGCCATGGCCAACGCCGTCAAGCCGAACGTCAAGGGGAATCTGCATGCTCGCTGCAATGCTCATTGGCCAGCCGATCATATCGATGTCTTTCCATTGTGGGTTGGCAGTTGCTGAAGGTGCGTCGCCAGTCGCTCCTGCCTTGGTGGCAACCACTCATGAGAACTCCGTCGCACACTTTGCATCTGCCATTTGTATCATTTGGACCACTTGGAGAGGTGTGCCTGCCCTGCTTTCGTGCCTTCCATTTGCGACGACTCAAGCCTGCATTCGACTCCCGTCACTCAGTCAGGCTGGCAAGGGAAGTGGGTGCCGGGCATTATCGGCTATCGACGTCCTTCCGATTTCCAAACCTTCGCCATCTTTCCTTCATCCCAAGTCCACGGTTCCCAGCTGGATCGAGGTCCAAAATGCGTGCCATACACCCCTCTGACCCCTCGCCAGACCTTTGCTTTCACTCCCATTCACTCCTCGCCCTAGACAGAGTCCGGATTTGCTTTGCGACGCGCAAGGTCACTCACTCAACCTTCCTTCACGAACCAGTCTTCTTCGCGAAACCATATATTTCCCGGCTGACAAAGACACGCTGTCGCTTGCGTTCCTCACCATAAACTCATCTTCCAAGAGCGTCACGTATCCAACAACACCCCGGTTTCACAAGGAATCGACAGTTGTGATGGAAAGAGGTTGCTTACAGCCGTCGCAAGGAGTTGTGGTTCGTTATGGCGCCTAGCAAGGACTCAAAGCGGGGCTCGAAAACCCCAGAAAGCAACATCAACAATAGTAATACGTCGAATGCCAACGGAGGAGGCGGCAATGCCGGCAGAGACTCTCGCCATACCGGCCTGTTCTTGCCTCTCTTTGGCTTGCGCCTGTCTCCACGCCATAAGCGCCGTATCGAGACCGAGCGGGATCGCATGCTGTCGGATCCTGATCGACACTCACATCTACGTCGCGGACGCGTGACACCTCCAGCGCCAACTGTGGACGTCGAGCTAAAGCCTTTGGATGATCGACAACCGAACATGAAGTTCGCTCTACGGCCCGGTTCTGCAGTCGCTAAGCTCGAACAGCTCGTCCGGCGCCGTTATCAAGACAATTGTCATCCCATCGCCACAGCTGCTCACTTTGCTTTTTATGTGGATGGCAGAGTACTCAACCCCGAGGATGTGCTCCCTCCCACGTCTTTCAAGATCTGGTACCGCATGTCCAGATCTTCTGCCGAGGTTGACCAGTGGAAGTTCAGTCAGTACAAGGATGCGAACAACCAGCCAATCCCCCCAGAGCTTGCGACTCAACTCGTTCAGGCAATCGATACAGGCGGCGCCACGGTAGGCGAGTTGAGACGCAAAATTGCGGCTTTTATGTCCATCTCCGATCCGGACAGGGTGTTGCTGGTGGCTCGAGGGGGAACACGACCAGGTCAGTTGCAGGGAGACAGCTGGGTGGTTTCTGAAATCAAGCGACACTGGCTTTGTTGTTGGATTAGTTATCACATTGCGCGGACGAACGCATATGCTGTGATCAATGGCCTCGGAAGGCGCTACGTCTATCATCCCGAGTCGCATTACTTCTACGACGGCATGAGTGTTAGGCGCTGGCAACATCACCTAGATACCCGCCTGTTTCGGAATGTCCGCTCACGTGGAAAAACTGGTTTCAATGCTCACTGGTCGGAGATCATTTTGACACTCAACGATACGCGTGTCAGTAAGACTACACGCGTTTGTTGGGGAAAGACGTACGAGGTCGAACTTTCTGGTCAGGCTGCCAAAATCTTCTCGGCCGAGGAAGCTTGGCTTCTACCCGACGAAGCCTGCAGCGTTTGCCTTGACAGCAAGAATCTTAGCCTCATGGCATACAAGATCACATCTGAATGCAATCACAAGCCAACCATCTGCAACGCTTGTTTAAGCCAGTGGATTGCTTCGGAGCTGGAAACCAAGATGTGGGATCGGATTAAGTGTCCGGAGTGCCCTAAATCTCTTGAGTTCGCAGATGTCCAAAGAAACGCTTCAAAAAGCGTTTTCAGACGTTACGATGAGCTGGCTACTCGCGCAGCTCTCGGAAATATTCCCAACTTTCGATGGTGCAAATCGTCCAAGTGTAACTCCGGCCAGATAGACGATGTCAGATGCGTGCGCTTCAAGTGCAAGGCCTGTAAGAATTCACATTGCATCAAGCACGACGTACCCTGGCACTCGGGCGAAACATGCGAAGAGTATGACAAGCGTAACACCCAGAAGAAGAAAGACGAAAGGGCATCCGAGGCAGAGATCACCAAGTCTAGCAAAAAGTGTCCATTGTGCAACAAGGCTGTCCACAAGTTTTCCGGTTGCAATCACATTACCTGTAAGTTCTGAATCATCGCAGCCCCCTTCCTCGTCTTCCCGGATGATCGGTTACTAACTGTATCTCCTGGCAGGTATCTGTTCTCACGAATGGTGCTATATATGCCTCGCCCCGTTTCAGCGCAACGAGCATGGCTTTCTCTACTGTCGTCACAAACCCGAGTGTACGGAGCGGGACCCCTTTGTCGACCTGATAGACCCCCAGAATGCAAACGCCGACCCCCGTACGTTTTTCGAAGCCGCCAACCACGGTTTATTCCCGCCACAATTTTTCAGAAACCGCCTTCGAGTTGTCCGCGGCAGAGCTGCCCGACACCATCTTGAGGCCGGAGCCAATGAACCAGGCGTAGGGCAAATGGGACGTAACCCTAACCGCCTTCACCCCGACATGTTTCTCCCTCCTTGGATGCAGGAAGCAGACCGAGGGATGTTTGTGGGTGTTGCCGGTATCGCGGATCATGTTGCAAACGGTAACGGTAACGATCGCGACCCTATGCACGATCTGAGGGTGTTGGCGCAAGATATGAGGGCAGCACGGAGAGAGCGGGCTTAGGTACTCCTTCTCGACGAACCTGGACTCAACGAATACGACATCACTCTCCATAGCTTCAGTGCCATGATCCTCGCCTCTCCAGATATGTGGGCGGCGTTCGTTGCCCATGAATGGACGCGCAGGACTGGCCATCCTCATCCGCCCCCTCCTGGACCCGAAGGAGCTCGCGACAACGATTTCGAGGAACGGTTTTCTGAAATAATGTGGGACTTGTGGCTCGACATCGTTGTAGAGAGTGAATTGATGGAAGATGATGATGATGAACCGATGTTCTTTGGCCCACCTCGACCTCCGGCTTGGTTTCATTGGGAGCCTGGCCACGGCGAGCCGCCAGTTTTCCCTGCTGGTCTTCTACCTATTGGTAGTGAATTTCAGGTGGATGACCTCCTTTGGGACGGTGCGTCCCTGATTCTTCCTCAGGGCCCCGTCCCTGAGCCACGTGATGCCGATGATACAGCAGGTCCTTTCTGGGCTCCTGCCCCAGTGACCCTCCGTCAACATCATTTCCTCCCCAGAGAACAGCCGACACACAATGAGGACGAACTCTTCCTGCAAACGCTAGAAGATGACATAACTACACACCAAGTCATTGATCCTCTGGACAATCTCTTACTGGATCGCCCCCCGTGGGCTCCTGACTTCTCTCTACCTCTTCGAGCGTCGATCCGCGATGTGGTAGATTTGGTCGACTCCGAACCCTCTCTTCCTCCTCCAGGCTGGCAAACTGCGCTGACTCTCCTTCGTCCCTGGTTTCACGAAGCGCCGTGGAGATTAGAGCCCGCGACCAATATTCCCGGTCACATTGTCGGACGAGAAGAGCTTGTGTTGTGGATTGATGATGCTGTGGATGTTCTGATCAGGCGAAACCGGACACTTTTGCAGTTTATCAACTTTGATATCCGTCAGCAAATGGCTGTTGCACCAGACGCGCCTCGACCGTGAGACACGGGTTGAGAAGCGAAGCCAAGCAGCCTGGTATGTGAATTGAGGCGTCTATCAAGATACGGATGACGGCCGGAAGCAGTATAAACTGTATGACATGGCAACTTGGACCTGTTGTACCTGTAATTATCACAAGTGTTATAACATGAGCTCTTCTCGCTTAGGACAGTTAACCATAGTGTTGGACCTTTAGCCAGGGTTTTGGCCAAACGAGGACCTTAACCTTGTCCTTAACTATCTAAAGGATGGGAACTCGAACATTGGTACCGAAGTATACCGATGTCGCGGTGTTATAGACACTTGTTTTTCTCATTTTAAGCTGAAGAGACATAATGGATCGCAATCACTCTCACGCAACATATCCATCCGAAATCTAGTCAGCTCGTCTACCTGCACATACAAAAGATCTGTATTACCGGGTGGACGTACACTGAACGCTATAGTAGAAGCATAATCTCTAATGCACCATGGTGTTTAAGAGGTGGTTACGCAATAACTCCCCAACATGCCCTTGAAAGCCCAAAACACCCAAATAGGGTCAAATACCTATAATCCTAACCTGCTTTCATTCTTAAGTCCATGAGCAGACTCAATCATTCACATACGACCATACCCACTGGAAAACTCGGGATCCCGTCCGCTCTCCCATAGATAAGCCAGTGAGGGCCAGACTAGTAGTTGGGTCGGTGACGACCAGCGAATCCCTGGTGTTGTATGTTTTTCTTCCTTTTTTTGTGCTTTTTCGCCTTGGCTCCATCAGTTCTTTTTCATTGTCGTTTCATGGTCACAGATGTGTCCTGTCTGATCGTGTTCCTTTTTGTTTTCTTTCGTGGTGGATATATGGGGGCTGTTACGATGTTGAGGGAGTTGCGGATCTTGGCTTTGCATGTGCCTTGACGCAGGATTCTTGTGGTGATGGAGCTTATCCAAATGTTGATCAAACCCTAGGAAAATTGAAATTGTACCTGCTTGTGAAAGGACCTGGCTTTGTAAAACCTTTAAGAAAGTTGGTGCAATAGCGGGTGTGCTACTAAAAAAAAAAGACACTGGAGGATGATCACGCTTACGGATGACCTCTTTCGCGGCATGAACAACTGATTTGAAAACTCTATTTCTGGCACCTAGTCATTGATCTGGTAAACCACGGCGAGGTAGTTCAAAAGGCTGGAGATAGGCTGATAGGAGGAGACTGTGGGTGTCGGACAGCGCGTTGTCACGGGGTCTGCAGTACTGGTCCAGAATCCCGATAACCGGGCATTGTGGACATGGAGACTAGGAAAATAAAAGGGATGCTGCGAGTAAGTAGTTAGCGGAACTGTATCAGACTTAGGAACCTGGTTCTTTGTTTTTACTCAGACACTTGCATACCGAATCATAAGTATCGGGAGAAGATTAACTTGTCCAGATCCAGCAGGCCACAAGCCAAAGTCAAGTCAGTCACTTTGCCTCCTTTGGTTCGCTCAGTCTAGGACACAATGCAACAACAACACTTGTCCCTTCGGAAATACCTTCCCACATTGCATTTCCTGCGGCGCATGTCGATGATGAGGCTTGGGTGCACATGCAGGACGTTGAATAGCGGAAATTTGAGAGAACAACGAAGATAAGCGGAGAAAGCTGCAGAGCACCCTAACTGTAATGTGCCTCAATACTTCGCGAGCTGGCCCTCAAGCCCTCTTGCGGCTCCTCCTGCGTTACTCTCATCCCGGATCGTCCCCAACATTAGCGTACCTGACTAAGCCCGTACCGTAGAGACTCGGGGCAGAGGGTTTTAGGTCTAGGTTTCCTGGAAATCAAGCATAAGCTGTAAGTATACTGCCCTAATATGTGCATGATATGCCTACTAAAAATAAGTGAGGGAGATGTGTTGCCACCCTGGAGGAATGTAGACTCGATTCTTCTAATGTCTCGCCTTTTCCTCCTTTTTTTTTTTTTTTTTTTTCATAAAGGCGCCAGAGGGTGGAGATATCCAAAATCACCCTCTTGCATACAATTTCTGGTGGGCACAAATGTTGCAATATACTTAAAGACTATGCCGGATTTCCAGGGAACCTCAAACTTTGTGCCCCAAGCCTGTACGGTACACCACCCACTGCATCCGATCGGCCGTGTTGTGTCGGGTTCATGCCCCACTTTAATCACCGGAGCCACGGAGCCGAATACCGTAACTCGGGATACCGCAAAGACTCGGACCATTGATTTTCAACTTTCCTGGAAATTATGCATAATCTGTAAGCATACTGCAACATTCATACCCGCCAGGAATTATATGCAAGACGATGATTTTCAATGTCCGTACACTCCAGCGCCCTTGAAAAACCCCAATTTTTTTATTTAAATTTAAATTATTTTTTTTTTTTTTTTTTTAAAAAAAAGGTAGAAAGGGCGGGATACTAGAAGAATCAAACTTACAGTGCTCCGGGGCGGCGACATGACCCCGCTACTATTCTTTGCGGGCAAAATATGTACAGAATTGGGTATATGCATGTCTGATGATGCCTGATTTCCAGGATAGTTGAAAATCAATGGCCCGAGTCTTTGCGGTACTGACATCCGGAGGATGGGTTATGGGCAACATTCTTGTCCCATAGGCGTGGGCATAATTATCCTCTTTCTGGACGTCTGTGAATGTCTTTTTTTCTTTGTCTCTGTAGCGAAAGATTTCTCTGTGTAGATGAATCTTGGAGGGGGCTGAGGCAGAGTCACACATGCCCCTCTCATGGTCAAAGCATTTTGTCTCGAGATGCAGCATCAGTTTTAAAATATTCAATGCCCGTAGATGCCATTGTCTGCTGCAGCACAGTGATGCGTCCAGATTGCGCAACTGTCGGGTTTCGTAAGTGATACAATCCTGTAAATATCTAATCAGCGCACCTTGCATGGTGACGGTTATCAATATAAATACTGAACTTCCTCCTCTCGATAACCTTTTTTTTGTTCTTTTTGTTCTATGTTTCTCATCAATTTCTCTCACAAATCCAAACAGAGTTTACTATACACTGTCACTCAAATCTCGCTTTCAGAATCTCGCTCTCTAGCAGACCTGACACCCTCAAACAACAACAAGAACGACGAAAAAGATATCTCCCCAAGCTGATATCAACACATCTGAGTCTCATTACGGCCAAACGCACACTTCTATCATGACTTCATTATCCTTAGAGGTACTTTGCCATTCGGCCAGCTCATGCTCAGGCCAGCTTATGCTGACAATCATTTACCCCCCGCAGACCAACAACGATGGCATCCGACACATCCGCAAGGAAACCACTCTATGGCCTGAAGTGAAGCAATACCTGCTCTCTCGCGCCAAATCATCAAGAGACCCTAGCACCGTCATCCCGCGCCCCATGTGCGCCCTCTGTGATGAAGCAGAGCTCGACATCGCCGGAATCCCGGCCACCGACATCGACCTAGTCCGCTTCGAGGCCGCTCTCTTGCCCTGCGGACACATGTTCTGCATCCCTTGCCTCAATGAATACCAGGACAATTTGCCGGACGCCAGCCCCTACGATGCCGCCGTCTACAACCCCGTCTGCGGCCGCCGCCAGCTCGCGCGCGAGTACAAGTGCCCCGTGTGTCGTGCCGATATGCACCACAGGAAGTGCTGGTGCGAGGTGGGCGCTTGCGGCCTTCCTTCTTCTGACCTTCTCGATGGTGGCGTCGTCGAGTCCGGAGGACAGTGGGCCCCCAGGTTGCTGCACCCTGGAGAGGTAACACAGAATGAGATCGAGGCATTGGAGTGGGTTGATCATAACCCTGCCGTGATGGATAAGAACACTCGGCAGAAGCTTGTCAAGCTGGTGAACGCCGTGCCAACTACCCTTCCGGAGTGGAAGGCTGCTGTTGCCTCCATGGACGTCGATGAAGACGACGACGACGATAACGGGTCATCCGAAGACGAAGACGAAAATGACGACGAAACTGACGACGAAGACGAAGAAGATTGTAGCAGCAGCAGCGATGACGACGCCGAATATCCCCACGATATCGAGATGGTCGACCTTACCAACGAGGTCGAACTAGACTGCGGTATTACGCATCGGGATAAAATATTCAAGAAACTCAGCAATCGCCCCATTGGCATTCCCGATGACGCTAATTTGAACAACAAGACCTACCCCATCGCTTTGTGGAATCAGGTGGTTGACCCTGTGTGCTACAAATGCCGTTGCGATATACTGCGCAGATATGACCGTGCAGAGTTGCCTTTGTTTGAGATAATGCCTGTTTCGTTGAGGCCCAGGTTACAAAGGATTGAAGAGGAGGAGGAGGAGGAGGAGGAGACGTATCCACGTGCGAGGTAATCAATAGAAGGATGGAAAGGGTTAGTGCTGATGGAAGAAAGAAAGCACGGGCAAGAAGAAAATGCTTGGGATTATTCGTGGGTTGATGCGCTCTTTTACTGGTTCGCCATTTGGGCCCCTTTGAGAGTTGCTATCACGAAGATATGGCTGTATACTGTTGATGCTGGCTGATGGACTAGAAAAGACAGAATTGTTTGTGACGGAAAGTGTATGGATTGGCGCAGATAAACATGGGAAGGCACGAGCCGAACTAAACAAAGTACGAGAGCCATGATGATGCTCAAGTTGTTTTTCTGAAGGAACTTAGTTACCATAGAAAGTCCTACCAAAACTCTACACCATCATGCTATTTTGTTTTGTTCATCTCGTCCCGTGATGATGCAACTATTGAGTGTCCCTCCCCCCCTCTCTGCCCGTCATTGCAGTCAAGCAGTTTCCTTTTCCCAAAAGGGACATATTCCACTTACACGCAACACCCCCCACTTTCTCAGCCCCCACAAGAACTGAATAATCCCACCACCGCCCCCACCCCACCCCACCCTCACGATCCCACTGCATCCGAAAAAAAAA